>NW_018127884.1:6826085-6831720 GCF_001952655.1 Monopterus albus
CTTGTACACACAAGGAATTTGACTCTGGTACATCGGCTCTCAATGTGCAAACAGTAAACCAGCATAAGGCTGTGTAATATAACAAAAATAAGCAATATTTATAAGCAACAAAGTGCAAACAATGCAGAAAAAGAATTATGGACAGACAGTAACAATGCAGACAACAAAGGATGTTTTTTGACACACGAGGAATTTGACTCGGGTACATCGGCTCTCAATGTGCAAACAGTAAACCAGCATAAGGCTGTGTAATATAACAAAAATAAGCAATATTTATAAGCAACAAAGTGCAAACAATGCAGAAAAAGAATTATGGACAGACAGTAACAATGCAGACAACAAAGGATGTTTTTTGGGGTGAGATAATTAGGGATAAAAATAGAGTACTTAAAACAGAGTACTAGATACCTGTATGAGTCCGTATAATCTGTACAATGTATATATACACGGGTATTGCACTGAGGTTTATTGTCCAATTATATGGTCATTGGTTAAGTGTTTATCAGAGTGACAGCCAGGGGGGAAAAAACTGTCCCTGTGCCTGGTTGTCTTGGTGCACAGTGACCTGTAGCGCCGTCCAGAGGGAAGGAGTTCAAACAGATTGTGTCCTGGGTGTGAGGGGTCTGCAGTGATCCTCTCCACCCTCCTTTTGACCCGTGAGGTCCTCCATGGAGGGCAGGCTCACACCAATTACCTTTTCTGCAGTCCTGACTGTCTGCTGAAGTCTGTACTTGTCCTGTTGGTTGCTGAGCCAAACCAGACAGTGATGGAGGTGCAGAGAACAGACTCGATGATTCCTCTGTAGAACTGTATCAGCAGCTCCTGGGGCAGGTCGAACTTCCATGGTCCTGATGTTAGATGTCCACTTCAGGTGCTGGGAGATAGTGGAGCCCAGGAACTGGTACGCCCTTACTGCTGATACAGTGCTTGTATCATCAGCAAACTTTAGGAGCTTGACAGAGGGGTCCTTCGAGATGCAGTCGTTGGTGTAGAGTGAAAACAGCAGAGGGGAGAGCACACATCTCTAGGGAACGCCTGTGCTTATTGTCCGGGTGCTGGATGTGGTTTTCCCCAGCCTCACCTGCTGCTTCCTCTTTGTCAGAAAGCTCGTAATCCACTGACAGGTGGGGGCAGGCACAGTGAGCTAGGTCAGTTTGGAGTGGAGGGTGTCTGGGATGATGGTGTTGAACGCTGAGCTAAAGTCCACAAAGAGGTCCCGTGCATAGGTCTCTGGGGAGTCGAGGTGTTGCAGGATGTAATGCAGTGCCATGTTCACTGCATCGTCCACTGACCTGTTTGCCCGGTAGGCAAACTGCAGGGGGTATAGCAGGGGGTCTACAATGTCCTTCAGGTGGGCCGACACCAGTCTTTCAAAGCACTTCATAACTACAGATGTCAGGGCGACAGGTCTGTAGTCGTTCAGTCCACTGATGGAGGTTTTCTTGGGGACTGGAATGATGGTGGAGCGTTTGAAGCAGGAGGGGACTTCACACAGCTCCAGTGACCTGTTGAAGATAAGATTGAAGATGGGGGCCAGCTGATCAGCACACACTTTCAGGCAGGAGGGGATCACGTCATCTGGGCCTGGAGCCTTTCTGATTTTTTGTCTTTTAAAGAGGCCATGCACATCCTTTTCACAGATCATTAGAGGTGGGGGGCTGGAGGGAAGGGTAGTAATTGTCGGGGGAGCAGCTGCTGGATCTGAGGTGGGGAGGGTGAGGGGGGAGTGTTGATTGTCGATTGTCAATAAGCACAAGTACAAACACATACGACAAGGAGGGGAACCTGTGTAAACAATAGACCTGTGAATTGATGTCCACAAAAACAAACTGATACTGAGATGCACATCTTAGGACTCTATTTTTAATCTACTTTTTGGTGTTTCAGTGCTTTTTAGTACTCTTACTTCATTTGGAAAAAAGAAAAAAATAGAAAAGGAGCAATACAAAAACAATAATTTCTTTTATTAAAAAGTACCCAAAATTGCAATGCAGTTCCAACTGGAAAATAATTACAGGTCCTACTCCTGTTACTGCACCCCTCCCTGGCATGTCCTTTGTCTTTTCTTCACTTCATAACCCTATGTCTATCTCCTCAGTTAGTCATGACTGAAGGGTTTGTATTGACAATCACATGGACAAAAAGTCCTGCTGGATCTTGGTATCTTGTCAGTCAGGAGCTTCCCAGCAAAGAACCACCTCTGACGGGTCACATCAATTTCTTCCTGCTCCTCCAGTTGTTTCTTTAGCTCAGAGATAGTCTGCCATGCTCACTGTCAGGCGCACATCCTTTCTTAAGAAATCCACAAGGCATAAAAGAGTTGACACAGCTTTCAGAAGAAGCTGTGAGACAGTGAAAAGCTATGAATTACAAATTAGTCACCAGCCTAGGTGAGACATGATGCTTCACGATATTTCGTGTACCTTTAATATAGGTCATAGTGGGTGTTTCTTATCTGTTGGTAATCACACCCGTAGCTGGAATTCTTGTCTGCATGGAGAGGACTGAACCTGCTTTTGTCTGGATTCAGAAACTTTGCTCCCACTGCATGTTTCAGAGATAAGGTTGACAGGAGGGGCTAAGTGTGTGCTGGGAGCTGGTAACTGTTGCCTTGTTCATCATAACTTTCTGTGA
Organism: Monopterus albus; assembly: GCF_001952655.1. Lineage (NCBI taxonomy): Eukaryota > Metazoa > Chordata > Actinopteri > Synbranchiformes > Synbranchidae > Monopterus > Monopterus albus. The sequence goes on from NW_018127884.1 coordinate 6,828,720, forward strand.
GAGAGCATGCAGAGGGAGAAATTACCTACATTAAACAACCACTTTTTAACTTGCAACAGTAGCTAACTTTAACCATGGTACACTTTTTCTTTCTTCCCAACAATAGTCAATTAACCAGAGGAAGTTTTAGGCTATAACATTTGCTTTATATTTACTTACATCACATTTACATCAACACAAGTATCATTGTACCAACAAAACATTTAAAAGCAAACCCACCGTTGTGTGTGAGTAGATAAATATGCACAGTGTTATTTCCACCCGACTCTGTCATGGCTCTCTGTGCACAAATCCATTGACACTGGTCAGGCAGCACTGCAACTGTTATGTAACTATTACAGGAGTAATCTCTGACATTTTGAGAATTATGACAGAGTTTATGATGGAAGTTCCAGTCAATTTACAGCTTACAACTGACAACTGGGTGAGGTACAGTTCCATACTTGATAGAGCATGTGTGTGTTCATGCGCCAGTGGGTAGTTTCATTCCGTGTGGCAGAGTAATGCAGGCTCCATCCACTATAGCCTGTGCTAGCTCCAGGTCATTGCACTCTGCAGCCAGGGCTGCTGCTCTGAGTGCATCCCAGATCTCTTTCCGTCCATCGAAAGCTGGAGCCGTATCCCAAAGCTCATCCCTCTTGCTCCTCAGCTGGCCCGCCGTCATCGGGTACTCGCTCTTCCATTTTGGACACTCCTTCTTGTGGGGCTCATTACGTCCTGAAAATATAAGAAGGCAGTATTTGTTCTGATCTAAAGTCTGACCTAGAACAGATCTAAAGACTGTAGCCCAGTTATTCGGGAACACGGAGGACTTGCCTTTTATGCACAACTTTTAGATTTTAAAAACCTGCCAGGAACCACATTTACTGTAAGGTTTTGCAACAACTGCAGGTAAAACAGCTTTGAGAAACTTGCATATATAAATGGTTGACAGGTTGGCTCAGATGTCAGCTGCCTCAAATATCACTGAGCTCTTTATCCTTACCTTGGGCATGAGTGAGTGTCTAAATATTTTTGTGCAATTTAAAGGTTTCTATATATTTCCTTAAGCAGTTGTCAAACTTTAATTTCTGACAAAATAAATCACAAACAACAATTTATCAAAGTTTTAAATGGTCTTCCACACTGAAAAATAATCTTACGCGCAAAACCAATATTTCCCACTGTAAGATACATTAGAGAAGTTACAATGCAGGAACTGCTCTTTGTCAGAACAGCATATAAACTAAGTAATTATGTACCAGATGTTGTCAATGTGTTATACAGTGGTGTGAAAAAGTGTTTGCCCCCTTACTGATTTCTTATCTTTTTGCATGTTTGTCACACTGTAATGTTTCAGATCGTCAAACAAATTTATATATTAGTCAAAGATAACACAAGTAAACACATCATGCAGTTTTTAAATGAAGGTTTTTATTATTAAGGGAAAACAAAATCCAAAACTATATAGCCCTGTGTGAACAAGTGTTGGCCCCCCTGTCATTTAAGGTCATGCCACAGCATCTCAATTGGATTCAGGTCAGGACTTTGACTAGGCCACTCCAAAGTCTTCATTTTGTTTTTCTTCAGCCATTCAGAAGTGGACTTGCTGGTGTGCTTTGGATCATTGTCCTGCTGCAGAACCCAAGTTCGCTTCAGCTTGAGGTCACAAACGGATGGCCGGACATTCTCCTTCAGGATATTTTGGTACACAGCAGAATTCATGGTTCCATTTATCACAGCAAGTCTTCCAGGGCCTGAAGCAGCAAAACAGCCCCAGACCATCCCACTACCACCACCATATTTTACTGTTGGTATGATGTTCTTTTTCTGAAATGCGGTGTTACTTTTACGCCACACATAATGGGACACACACCTTCCAAAAAGTTCAACTTTTGTCTCGTCTGTCCACAGAGTATTATCCCAAAAGTCTTGGGGATCATCAAGATGTTTTCTGGCAAAACTGAGACGAGCCTTTATGTTCTTTTTGCTCAGCAGTGGTTTTCGTCTTGGAACTCTGCCATGCAAACCATTTTTGCCCAGTCTCTTTCTTATGGTGGAGTCATGAACACTCAGCTTAACTGAGGCAAGTGAGGCCTGCAGTTCTTTGGATGTTGTTGTGGGGTCTTTTGTGACCTCTTGGATGAGTTGTCGCTGCGCTCTTGGGGTAATTTTGGTCGGCTGGCCACTCCTGGGAAGGTTCTCCACTGTTCCATGTTTTCGCCATTTGTGGATAATGGCTCTCACTGTGGTTCGCTGCAGTCCCAAAGCTTTAGAAATGGCTTTATAACCTTTTCCGGACTGATAGAGCTCCATTATTCTCTTTCTCATTTGTTTTTGAATTTCTTTGGATCTCGGCATGATGTCTAGCTTTTGAGGATCTTTTGGTCTACTTCACTTTGTCAGGCAGGTCCTATTTAAGTGATTTCTTGATTGCGAACAGGTGTGGCAAGAGAAATTGAACTCAGGTGCGATAAACCAGTGTTTTGACAGGGGGGCAAACACTTGTTCACACAGGGCTCTATAGTTTTGGATTTTGTTTTCCCTTAATAATAAAAACCTTCATTTAAAAACTGCATGATGTGTTTACTTGTGTTATCTTTGACTAATATATAAATTTGTTTGACGATCTGAAACATTACAGTGTGACAAACATGCAAAAAGATAAGAAATCAGTAAGGGGGCAAACACTTTTTCACACCACTGTATACACATATCAATTGTATCACCATACCAATAAAGTCAATTGGATTAGCGGAAGGATTCAAATCAAAGTGACTATTTATAGTGCTGTGGATTACTGCAGTGGCTAGTAACACATACAGTACATGTGCACAAGAGTACACACTAGTGGATCGTAGGCAGTAATCGCGCTCCACATAAAAGGATTTATCTTCCCCATCCCATAAGGCATCGGTTGGAGAGATGAGCACTCTGACTAATTAAAGGCAGAAAAACATACACGTCTACCACAGCAAGCACACAGACATACAAACACTAAACTACTACAAATCAGATGTCT
>NW_018127884.1:6831733-6837724 GCF_001952655.1 Monopterus albus
GCCTTTTGGATGGAGTGCTGCGGAACCTGCAGTGTCGCCAATCTCTATATGGCTTGAGAAAAGGACACAGGATTTGTGAAGCTCTGAAAGTAACCACTGGGTTCCTGGTCAGATGAACAACACTAAGAAGATATGAAGTCTGTAAGAGCCAATCTGAAAAATGTTTAGTTTACGTAGTTATTAAGAAAACATAGCCAACATAGATTTTTGTTTTGGAATAATAAGTTTGTTTTATACAATGTGCTCTAGACATGTTATGTTATGGCATATTGTTGTTTGTTAACCATGTGACCGGATGTGTTTTTTGTTTTTGGGAGGTTTGGACAGTCAGGCTCTGAGCACACAGTTTTTCTGACTGAGTTATAAGCAAGTAATTTGTCAAGTCCTTTGTAACTTTGGACAAGGAACCAGGAAACGTTTTATTTGTATGTTTATTTTTATTTAGTAAACCCTTTGTAAAAACCAAGAACTGGATTGTGGAAATAGTTTATGTCGTGTCATACTGACTACATAAGGCCTGCACCGTAAAACGGCACTAAAGGCTAAGGAGTACCGCTACAAAGTCTGTGGATAACATTTTTTAACTCAAGCCTAACCATACCTTCTAAACCTCTACCACAAAAGGAGCTGTAAAAAAATAAAATAAAGCTACCCTCATTTCAAGTACTTCTGACAGTACTACTATGCTGTAATACTATGAAAATGTATAATGTTAATAATAAATAGACTGGTCTTCTTCGTAGCATGAGTCCTGTTGAGCTAATTGCTTAAAACAGAAACATTAACACTGTACCACACAAACAGTCACACAGTAAAACACACAAACAGCAATAACACACACAAAATAAACACCCAAACATACACACTCAAAACAATAGTGTTGCACCATAACACACACACACACACACACACACACACACACACTGGTTGGACTGACTTTAAAATAAGCGCCCTGAAATATTCAGAAACAGCTTCAATATAAATCAGTTTAACAACTGAATGTCCAGTTCCGTTCAGAGCTCTGCTCCTTGTCAGCTAGTTTGTCCTGTCCTAGCAGGACACACCACACAGCACCAGACCATCACAGGCTGGAATGTGTTTGTGGTGTAAAGTTGTTGTCAGGACATTACAATGTCATTATTAAGGATACTGGATATTGAATATAAGAGCTCCAGATTATAACTTGGTGTGATGTGAGTGCTCTGTAGGATATCAGATTTTCAAAATAAAAGCACCAGATTGTTACTTAAGCTCACATAAGGCCCCATAACATGCCAGATTTCCAAAATAAAAGCCCCTATTGCAAAAAAAGATCACATGGTGCCCCATAAAGTACCAGATTTTCACAATAAAAGCCCAGAATAGTAACTGAAACTCACATAAAGTCCTGGAAATGTTTCAGCTTTTCAAAGTAAAAGCCCCAGGTCGATAAATCAAGTTCACATAAAGGCCCCATAATGTGCCAGCTTTTCAAAATAAAAGCCCATATTTTTTTAACTTCAAGCTCGCAGGAAGGCCCCAAAACATGCCCGATTTTCAAAATAAAAATGCAAATTTCAGAATTAAGCTCCCAACTTCAGTTTTTCTTTTCATCTTTTATAATTATTCAACATTTTTTCATCTTCCACATTTGTTCAGCATTTTCTTTTCATCAGCACTGCATCTCAGCCTTCAGCTGTTTCAGCAGTGGTTTTCAGCCATTTCAGCATTTTCAGGGTGATTCTTCAGCAATGAGCATCCACACATACATTTTCTTCAGAAATGCATTTGTATAGTTAGCTGTGTCTTCTTCTGCATGGTTTTGTTGTCTCTTCTTTACAACGGACAAACACTTTATCTTGCAACACTTCAACATGTTGTACATCATTTTCCATGGCACAAAAACATGTCCTAGAAAACAGAGACAATACTAGTGACATGAGTGAACAGAGAGTTTTACATCCATGACAATAAATGGTACAAATCCTGTGAGTAAGAAACAGTCCACTAGGTGGCACTAAAGGTGTGTGATGGTGTAAATATGAAAGGTGTTTCTGCCTGTACAATGTATCACTGTATATGTGGGGCAATCTACTGGTCGATGGCACAGTTTTTTCCAAATAGTACATGATACGAGACATCTACCACAAATATATACATAATGATATTACTCAAGCAGTAATAAACCTCTATTATTAATAATGATAAGCCTATTTAACTTGACTGCTCAGGCACCCTGCTGTTTTACATTGAATGGGAAAGTGTGTCCAAACAGATAAATATTTATATATATATATCTGTGTGTTGTGTATTATGACTACTTGGTGCTTCACTAAAATGATGATAGTGTACAATTTGAATGCAGAACATGGAGTAGTTTTATACAGAGCAAAAGGTTCAAAATAATTACAGTAGCTGTACCTCTCCTGTGTCTCCCCTGCTTTGACACTGATCTTGCCCACAGTCAGCAGTGGTTTTCTCTTCCAGCCACCCCAAGGAATGATGGTCTGCACCCGATTCCACATGTTCTTCCACAGGTTTGATCCCTCCCAGCGCAATTTCAGCAACATCAGATCTCCTAGGTCTCTGTCCAGGGTGATCAGGAAGGTGTAGGTCCTATTGACTGCAATCATTTCAGTGCTGGAGGAAAGTGTTTAAAAAAGACAGGAAAAAGACAGTTAGGTTATTATAGCAGGGTGCATCGTGCAACAGGTTGCCACAGTGCTTTATTACAAATCTAAGACCCTCTGTTGTAGCTTGTGGTATACAATTAAAGCAGGGCAGCATGTGAAGATCACTTCTGTTTGCACTGATTTGCCTGAGGCTCTGTGATACACAGAACAAGGAAGATAGAGTTTCAGGGAATAGTGTCATGAGTCAATGACTTACACTCCATCATCCCCATTTAGGCTTCTCTTTCATGCAGGGGCATGACTTGTTTCCATGTGTGCCACCTGAGTTGAGAGCCCAGCTGAATACCGCATGAGTCAAAGAGCGAGTATGCTGAGCACTGATGGGATGTAATGTAAGGCTGGTGGGAGGTGATACAGCACTCACAAGGTGATGTGGATTTCTCGACTCTCCTCCTTGGTTCCAGCAAGGGAGATAGTGAGAGAGGGCTCAATTGTCTCTGTCTGGTTGATAAACTGGATTCTGAGCTGGTAATGATAGACTGCAGGAAGTGAACCAGAAACAGAAGAATAGGAAAGGATGAAAACCAACACAGTTTCTGTATGTGTGTGTGTGTGTGTATATATATATATATATATATCTTTGGATTTTAGTCTGATGTATTATATGAGAAAAACCAGAAGCAATGGGAAAATGTGAAGTTTTGATAAATGGTAATACTGAGAACATTGTCACTTTGGATTCATAGAACTACTAACACTTACACTTTAAATACAGGTGCTATACACTTTATAGGGCTGCAGCTTCTTAGAAACCTAGTTTCAGCCCAGTCATATCACAGTTTCCCAGTGGTTAAAGTACTGATATTTTTCTTCTCATCTTAACCTATAAAATACCTCACACTTTATTTATTCATCATATTTTGTCTTATTAATCTGAATGTGCAATGTAACTGAACTTGACAAATAAATATAGTGGAATAAAAGTACAACATTTGCCTCAGAATTATAGTGCAGTACAAGTATAAAGTAGCAGACAATGAAGTTACTAATAATGAGAATTATTGAATCTCATAGAAATGTGCAGTACTCTTGTCTATTAACTGAGTACTGAATAGATATAAACATATAAGGCTGTTTGACTGAAACAAGGACAGCGACATACGTTTATAAGGCATCCGAGAGCGTGTTCTCAGGTAGAGCCTCTTGCTGGTGCCAACGCAAACCTTCTTGATATTGTAGCCCAGTGTGTTGCAGCGATTCTTCCGGCAGTCCAGACAGACACCTTTATCAAAAGCGCTGTTGTCACTGCATCTGTACGCCACGCTCTGCTTATCTTTATTCAGCAGAGAGTCGATGAATAGATTAACGGATCGCTCATGAGAACACTTCACCGTCTGCTCGAAACCTTTGGGAGGAAATAAAAATATGTTGGACATTTGGAATGTAAGGCAGATTTTTTTAATGTTTTAAACAACCTTGATCTGAGGTTCAACCGATTATTTCCACACATTGTTTTCTCCTGTGGGTTGAGAGGCTGTGAAGGACTATGGTGTCTGATCACTGTTTTTGGATTTAGTTCATTATCACCACAGCCCAACAATGATCAAACCATCCTTCTGTCACTTGTCCTACACATATCTCATTATGTCTGATACTAGTCTGCTCTAGACTTCTGTAGCCTAAAGGCAGCTCAACTCAAAGGGATGGACAGAACAGAGGGAGACACATTTCTAATTAAATCCTGAAGATGACAGATGCTTTAATGTGGCTCTTGCCATCATATTATGTGGATGTGTTTTAAATTTGAGAAGCACAATAAGTCTCACAACCACTTGTGTTAGACTGGAAGGAAATTAAACTGAGAAACTGTCAAGAGCAAGATGAATCGGTGGCTAAGATACAGCTGCTCAACCAGTTTTTTGAGGTAGGAAGACCAATTAAGAAAAAAAAAAAAGTTATGACAGAGGAGAGGAAGAGGCAAACCAGTAAGCAGTTAAGTAGCAGAACACACTGCTATTGATTGATCTGTCTTCAGCTGGGATTTAAGATTTATTTGTATTAGAAAGGACGTAAAAATGTTAAAAGTATTTGGTTTTAGTCTCATCACAATGGTTCTGTTGCTGTTAAGATCTTCGAACCATACTGTAAGGGCAAATTTTACACTTGCTTCATCACTACTGCAATAAAAAGACAAGGATGCTCTCTGTGTGGTAATAAACTAACAATGCATTATTTGAGCTGGATCTCAAGCTGAAACATGGTGCCCAGTCACTTGAGTAAAACTGGCTTGCCTGGCACATTTTCCAAAACATCTCTCTCTGCACACAACATTAGTGTTTCCCCTTCTGCTCCTGCACATACAGGTGCATCTCAATAAATTAGAATATGGTGGAAAAGTCCATTTATTTCAGTAATTCAACTCAAATAGTGAAACTCGCGCATTATATAAATTCAGTACACACAGACTGAAGTAGTTTAAGCCGTTGGGTCTTTTAATTGTGATGATTTTGGCCCACATTTAACAAAAACCCACCAATTCACTATCTCAATAAATTAGAATACCTCATAAGACCTATAAAAAAAACATTTTTAGTGAATTGCTGGCCTTCGGGAAAGTATGTTCATTTACTGTATATGTACTCAATACTTGGTAGGGGCTCCTTTTGCTTTAATTACTGCCTCAATTCGGCGTGACATGGAGGTGATCAGTCTGTGGCACTGCTGAGGTGGTATGGAAGCCCAGGTTTCTTTGACAGTGGCCTTCAGCTCATCTGCATTATTTGGTCTCTCATTTCTCATTTTCCTCTTGACAATACCCCATAGATTCTCTATGGGGTTCAGGTCTGGTGAGTTTTCTGGCCAGTCAAGCACACCAACACCATGGTCATTTAACCAACTTTTGGTGCTTTTGGCAGTGTGGGCAGGTGCCAAATCCTGCTGGAAAATGAAATCAGCATCTCCAAAAAGCTGGTCAGCAGAAGGAAGCATGAAGTGCTCGAAAATGTCTTGGTAAACGGGTACAGTGACTGTGGTTTGCAAAAAACACAGTGGAGATGACAAACCATCACAGACTGTGGAAACTTAACACTGGACTTCAAACAACTTGGGCTCTGAGCTGCTCCACCTTTCCTCCAGGCTCTTGGTTTCCAAATGAAATACAAAACTTGCTCTCATCTGAAAAGAAGACTTTGGACCTCTGGGCAACAGTCCAGTTCTTCTTCTCCTTAGCCCAGCTAAGACACCTCTGATGTTGTCTGTGGTTCAGGAGTGGCTTGACAAGAGGAATAGGAATGAAATGGAATACGACAACTGTAGCCAAATTCCTTGACACGGCGGTGTGTGGTGGCCCTTGATGCCTTGACCCCAGCCTCAGTCCATT
>NW_018127884.1:6837739-6841016 GCF_001952655.1 Monopterus albus
CTTGTGAAGGGTGTCGATGATTGTCTTCTGGACAACTGTCAGATCAGCAGTCTTCCCCATGATTGTGTAGCCTAGTGAACCAAACTGAGTGACCATTTTGAAGGCTCAGGACACCTTTGCAGGTGTTTTGAGTTGACTAGCTGAGTGGCATGTCACCATATTCTAATTTATTGAGATAGTGATTTGGTGGGTTTTTGTTAAATGTGGACCAAAATCATCACAATTAAAAGACCCAACAGCTTAAACTACTTCAGTCTGTGTGTACTGAATTTATATAATACATGAGTTTCACTATTTGAGTTGAATTGCTGAAATAAATGGACTTTTCCACGATATTCTAATTTATTGAGATGCACCTGTACACTTTACCTTATATAAAGCCTCCATGGATTTAAAAATTCATAATACAGAGTGACAGGGGACATTGTTTAAGGTTCAAAGTGTCCTGTCAACAGTTTTACAAATGTCTTTTATCATTGTGGTCTATAGAGAAAATGTTTTAATAATAATAGCTCTAATAATACATTCATATAATAAACATTCTCCAGAGGACCAGATTACACGTATATTGTAAACAGGTATGTTTTTGTCATAAAGTTTAAAGGTGTTGTGGTGTGTTTTTAATCGCACCAATTAGCCCGTATTGGGCTACGTGCTCGTAGATGTTTTGCAGGTCACATCCTGGTTGGAAGTCTCCACCATTAGGGTAAAAGTCATAATGTGCCACAGCTTGCTTGATGCCCACACTGAAGCCCATACGTTCATGGGTGAAGGTGTGGATGACATCCACAAATTCAGCATCATCAGGAGACAGTCTATCTGTGGGAGACATGCCTTCAAACAATGGCCCAGCCGGATCAAGACCTGGACAGACACAATGTGCAATCAAAGGTCAATTTGTTTTAGAATGCAGAATGACTATTCATCCAAAATTATTTTTTGTTGGGCCAGTGATTTTACAGCATGTTCCTGATGAATGATAGCACAACTGTTACATTCACACTGTGGAAAAACCCACCAGTTATTCTTCCAATCTTCTCTGAACCTCCCAGATAGCTTCCAGCAAATCCAGAGGTGTGAGCACCAAGGCTAAAGCCAATCAAATGAGCTTTTCTCACTGGATACTGGTACTGTGCCTATTGGGGATTTTTGACACTTTTTTGGCAACTTTAATATGAAACAAGCATAGTGCTTTTTACTATTTCTTCAATATGAAACTTGACAAATGTAACACACTTGACTTTATTTCATAGGCTACATGAAAAAGTGGAAAATCAGTAGAAAAATGTCTTCTGACCTGAAGTGACTGCAGCAGGTGAGCGATGTCTTTTCCAACAGTGCGTGCACTCTGTACGGCTATGGGGTAGTGTTGGTGAGCCAGGGACAGCCAATCAGTGACCACCACGTTGACGTCTATCAGATTTGCCTTCAGGGCTCTGGCTAATCTGAACACCCAGCTCGACATCATTCCATTCACCTTTGGAAAAACAAGATTATTAGAAATGTGTTGCTGTAGCTTGCTGCTACACCTCTGTTTAACCAGTGGTCCATGCCCCCCCCCACCAGTTGGTCTGCAAAGGAACTGCAGGTGGTCCCTGACCATGCATTCAATGGGTCATGTCGCTTATCTCCACACATTTTCCTCACATCTTACAAGGATGGGACTAAGACACAAGGAAAACACGTAAGTGAGGGAAACAACAATGTTTATAAGAGACTATGAGATGTACCCATTAATGTAGTTTCACTGTAGGAACCGTCTTTTTTAAAAACATATTTCCATGTATTATTTATTGTGTGTCAATAATTCATACAAATATATACACTTTAGAAAAGCCAAGGTGACATTCAAGATTAAAATGATGCCCATTCAGTCTATCACCCCTGTAAAAGAGGTCCTCGGGTTACCTCTTAGTCAGAATGGCAGTCCCTGGATCACAATTAGCTGAAAACCCCCTGCTCTAAAGTTTATTCAGTTTGAAACGGCAAGAGTATACATACACCAAACAGACCCAGCAAGTAAAAATCTGAAATTAAAAAGTCAAAATGCTGAATAAATGTCTGCATGTATACTTCCTTTTTTTTAAATTTCAGAATATTTCAGGCCTTTGAACATTTCCTCTTCAGTAGTCATGATTTGTATGCAGTGGTTCAAATCAGTGAAGTGTAAGGAAAGCGGGAGTTAACCTTACCGACCACCCATGAGTGATGATGATGAGGGGATTACTGCTGTTGAAGCCACAGGAGGTGAGAGTGTGCAGCTGCAGAGGGTCCACTGTGCAGGTGTCCTCACCTTCCAAAAATAGCCTGAAGATTGAACTGCTGACATATGGCTGTTTCACCTTTAGGACTCTTCTCTGCTCTGTGTCCACTACTACTTGAAAGACAAACGGCAGGAGAGTTATCCGTTTGTTCTTCATGATTACTCTGGAAATCAGAACATGCTGAGATACTGAGTGTGTTTACATTGAGGTGAATAGTTAAAAATAACATGAAATTTCATTTTACACTACCAGTCAGAGGTTTGGACACATTCAACGAGACAATGTGAAAACTTTTGATTGGTGGTGTATATTTCCTCTTGTGAGCAGCGGAAACATTTCAGCTCATTTGCTGATACAATTATCTGAAAGTAATTAGGAAGAAATTAGAACAGTCATTTCCTGTTGAGGCCCATTTGAACTGTAGGCCAACTAGCACCCTTTTCGAAGCAGTTTGCCTTGTTTCCGGGTCATAAAGATTTCTCTGGAAGATGCACACAGATAACACTTCACAAAAAGTCATTTTTTAAAATCATCTATAAATAAAAGGCAGTTTTATCACACTTGGGATCATTCAAACATGACCTGTCACTCACCTGTTCTGTTTCCTTTGAGTTTCTTCCCCTCACTGAGGTGACAGGTTAACAGCAAACAGCACAGGATTTTGGCCACAGACATGGCGTCACACAGACACTTTAGTAATTCCTTTAAACTGACACTTCTCCCACAGGTAAGTAGTACAATTTTAAGTAGGCAAAATGCAGGTAATGCAGAGTGAAGGCGATATCCGTGTGTCTGCAGGTATAGAAGCTCTTTTAAAGAAGCTTCATCGCTGCCCTTCAGCTTAAACTCAGAGCGGCAAACATTATACTGTACAGAAAAAGAGGGGAAACTAGGAGAAATGGTTTATAGATCAGGAGAATTTGGTCCTTTTCTGATTGGCTGGGGGCTGGGCTGTGTAGATCAAACACATTATGTAATGAGTATGACTGGGGAGGGGGATGTGGTAGGATGTG
>NW_018127884.1:6841061-6865510 GCF_001952655.1 Monopterus albus
GGACAAATGTCCTTCTTCTTGTTGTTTAAATGATCCCAAAAAGTGTGATAAAAGAAATCTGTGGCATAGGTATAACTGTGTCTATTAATGGACAGATGAATGGAAATCCTACAGATCTACAGGACTATCAATTTGAATAGAACTATCAAAATTGTAGACTGTGGACAAAACATGAATGAGTAAACTCCTCCAAAAATAGATGAGATTTTTCTGCATTGTGTTACATGTTAGAAGTTGAAAAGTATGTACCCATTGTACACAAAGTGCTAACAACAGACTGTATTAAGTAGTGATGCTTTTTAAGTCAAATGGTTAAAAAAAAAAAATCAATCATTTGTTACATGTGCTGCGATCCTTTTCAGTGGAATATTTGTCCAAGGTAAATGGTGTGAGTAAGCACAGTACACAAAGAAGGTCAGTCACACAGCGGTCATGGAGACCCTCAGAGACCGTCTGGGTGGGCAATATTCTCCAAAAAGCCATTTCAAACTGGATTAGGCTATATTTTGGCGTCTGTGTGTCAGCTTGTTTAGATGTTTTTCTGCCTCTTAACATTATTCACAACTGGAATAAAGTAAAATTTGAGCTCAATTTTATTAAATATGCCCTAAACAATAATCTTATATTGTATAAGTTTGATGTGCCCCAGTCAAGTGATTATGATTCTTGTCTGAAATTCAAGCCCAGTCACTTGACTGAATGTGCAAATTAAATTGCCATCAAATCAAATCAGGCCGTTTCATGCGTGTTCGTATATCAGCTTCTTTGACAAAGGTAATATTAATTCCAGTGGCTTTAAATGTATTTTCACCATTTTATGTTTTAAGATAGCGGCTGTAAAATGAGTGATAGTAAACTCCACTGATGACTGCCGAGTCCCAAATTAGGTCAATACTTGCACACATGTTCAAGTATTGTACATGTGTATCCCTCTGCATACAGTTTCCCCGGTTGAGGCTTCTGAGTGTCTTCTTCTGTTTGCTACAGCTTCATTTCAGCCCAGCAGCAAAGGAGTTAAACCCTGTCACCAAAAACGGCTCCAGCGATGGGACACTTAGCCCTCTTCTGTACCTGACTTCACTTAAACACAACTACTCTACACCGTTAAAAAAGCTCTAAGTCTCACCTAGTCTCAACTATGTAAAGCATTTTGTTGGGTCCCCATATCATTGCAACAGCCGTTTTTCATTTTCCAGGAGTATAGTACACACAGCAGAACAGTCGCTTCCTACCTTTCTCGGTTGTTTGTATCCAAAATGTGTATCGAAGTGGCCATAGCTGGACACAGTTTTTATCACAAGATTTCAACAAACAAAATGCACTCAAGCATTAGTCCAACAACTATGGAGACGTGGAAGAAAAAGTCAAATAACTGGAGAGACTCGACTTGTGTTTCTGATTAGCATTAGCATATTTTTTTTTCTTCTTCTCCTTCTTATTCTTCTTCTCCTCCTTCTCCTTCTGTTGTTTAATGGTAGTTGACAAACAGATTAGCATCCTTCGACCAGCGACGCCATATTGTAGTGTTTGCTATACGTAACAGAACGCCTAATTGCATTAGTTAGTTCTCCCATTGGTCAGTCAGCAAGTCAATTAATTAATCAGCCAATCAAGTCAACGGGGGACAACGCATCTCCTCAACGTTACTCTGGCCAGTGGCAGACTTTGACAGAATGATTGATATTTTAAAAATATTCAGTAGGATTTTTTTTTCTCACTCACCCTCTGACATTTAATACTTTCTAAATGATAATAATAGGTAGGCACTGTGGTCGCATATTGTTATATCTTTGTATACCAGTAGGCTATATTGTGCAACCATAATGTGCATGGTTAAATCTGTAATCATTTATAGTTTTTAGAAAATAAGTGTGAAGAAACAAATCATTTCAGCAAATTTTATTTAATTTAAGATACAAGTAATAATGTAAAAGAAAAACAGCTGATTTAGACAGATAGTAAGACTTGAGAAAGTAATGTTAGGCAAAAAAACCTTAGGAAAAAAATTTCAAATAAACAACAATGACACAAAGAGACAAAAATATTAAAATGTTACTTCTTGACAGGCTGTCATTCAGGACAGAATCACTATGATGCAGGACATAAAAGTACCAAAATATAAACCTGATTAATGAACAGATGAATAGATTCAATGAAACAAACATCTACTTTTCTAACATGCATACTGTAACTACTCTGATTCAGACAGGCCACATCCAGGGAATTATCTTGGGCACACTACATACAATAAATGTTACACTGTTTCAGTGAAATTAGGACCATATGATGCAATGTACTTAATACAGGACCTCACAGCTAAATAATTCATTAACAGTTTTCTTCACATCTTTTCTGTTTCATAAAACTAAAAACCTCTCAGCTTAAGTGATTGTCATGTTGCCAGACAAGTGACTTGTATATTACACAGCCACTGTGCTTTTGTAAAATGCTATTCAGTAACTCAGTAATATAATCTCTCAATAAATGCATGTATACAGTGACAAGAAAAAGTAAGTAAATCCATTGGAATTACATTTATTTATTTTAAAATATGTTTAAGCTACAATAATTAACAAACTATCTATTTCAGCCAATAATACACAAAATGATATTGTTAAATATTGAATTCTTCATTAATATTGCAGTTGTTTGTGTGTTGATACTTTTATGCCAGTGTAATCATCAGTTCAACTGCCAACAAATAAATGTCAGCGTAGGTCTGTATGCATCATGTTGTCTAATAGTGGTACCTATAGTATGTTGTCCTTTCTACCAGGCTGGGTTACAAGTCACATTATTCTAAAAAATAACCTGTTGATATTGGGATTGTCTTTGTAAACATACATTTCTGTGCACTCAGGATAAAAGCATTATGGATCTCCAAAGCTCTATTAATAAAAGAAAATCCTGTGTTTTTGCACCTCCACTGAACATTTCCAAACAAGGTTGTTAATTTTCCAATATTTTGTTTTTGCCCAGTGTTGAACTTGGACCCAAACCTAAACCATTGCAACAATATATTTTTATTACACACTTTACCTCAACTCTGTAGAATTTTAATGTAAACAGTTATGGTGAGTGTTTGAGTATTTCTCCTGATACCACATGTGCACTGACTCAAACACAGTTAATCAAGGAATTCAGTGACATTTGCAAAGGTTTGTGCAGAAAACAAAAAAAAAACCTTTTTACACAAAGCAGACACCTATAGGTCTTATGTCAAGTCAAGGCTTATGAGTAAAGTTAAGTTATGTCTAATGAGTAAATCTGTAATTCAGCAAGTTGTAAATAGTAAGTGAGTAAAGTTAAGTTATGTCTAATGAGGAAATCTGTAATTCAGCAAGTTGGGTGTCGCAAAATTATTGAGCTGAGTGAATAAGTACAATAAGTGGCACCAGTCATCATTTAAGGTTGGATTCTCTACATAAAATATATTCTAAAAACTACACTGCTATAAGCAAGATAAAACAATCAATCACATTTTAGCAAAGGATGACTAAATATAGCCAACACATAAAACAAATTACTGTAACACACTGGCTAAAAATACTATAAATTACTACATTTCCGCATTAAAGTAACAGTTTGCTAAGTGTTAGATTTTTATAATGTCCCTGTTTGTTAGGTAAACAGCAGTAAAAATTAAAAGGTTGTACAAAAACATGGCAGATATTTCTAAGGAGAGGAGATTATCCCCATTAGGAAACAGACTATAAAGAATACTGCATAGTTATAGGAGGAGGAACTTCAAGGTTATCTTATCATAAGATTAAAGTTTTTAAGAAGGACTTTGATATATGAAAGAACCCCTTAATCTTATAAACACGCCAGACATTCTACAAAAAGTGTCTTTATCAGCTTCATTAAACAGCCATGCATATTTTATGGACTATGATGTTGTGAGTTAGATGCATGCTTAAACTGTTGAAATGTAAAGAAAAAACTGCTTCCTCTTGATTTTGCCTTCTGAGGGTGAAAAATCAGCTGCTGTATTGCTTTAGCTCATGGTTACCATTTCATATTTGTCCTGGACACTGTTTTCCTCCTGTTTTTCAGGCTCAGGGTGGTGCAACTCAATGAAGAGAAAGTAAATACCTGCTCCAACTGCCCCACCCACCATAGGCCCTGTCACAGGGATCCACCACCAGCAACCTCCAGCTCTGTAGGGAGGACACATACATTATTATGACATAGTACAATTTAAATTTGTGTATGCATGCTGTTATTTACACAGCATCTGAGTTAAAACTTTAAAATCTTAAACCTTAGCCCATTTCCACTGTGGTTCTGAATGGGCTTTGTCAAGTCTAGGAATATTACCCAAGTGACATCAGGCAGAAAGGTTGCATTACAAGCTGAGAGTAGGAAGTGAGAAAGTTTCCCATGCAGGAAGAGCCTAATGTTACATTCATGACAAACAGAGTGAATGTTTCCAACAAGTTGGACATTCACATTTTTGGTTATTCTGATATAACATGAAAGCAGCATAATGAAAGACTATAGAGTCAGCTGGTTTGAGTGTTGTTACACAATTCAAAGGCTATTATCATTCATTATCACACCCATAATTATGGTTGAGGAGGGACATTCTGCACCTGCCAGTATCAATATATGTGGTGGCTTCTAGACTTCTAGTGGCTGTAGTATGCATGACACAAAACAGGAGGAAATTAGGTAATGCCATATTAGAGTGTGAAGGATTAGGGACCATCCTGAGCCATAACAGTGGTCTCATAACAAGTGATAACGGGCCACTGAATGGCATAACATCCAAAGTGGGTGACTGAGATGCATTAGGTATTAAAGTCAGGATATCTTCACTTCTGCTGCTTCACATTTGACCATTTGTTTTTATTCTGTATCTTGAAAGTCCCAGACTCTTATAGAAACAAACTATTTTAAATAAAATCATGTACACTGCCTCTCCAATCTGTATGTTTATATTAGCAACATCCTACCTGAGGTGAGTTAAAGCCTACACAGTTAACCCAGACTACAGGAAAGTCTTAAGGAGCTCTGTGTGTACTGCATGTGTCCTCATTCTTACTCCAGCTGATCTCAGACAGATTCTGGAGGGAGATTATGCTGGTCAATGTGGCTGTTAGCAGCTTTCACAGGTGAAACAGCTGTTTGTCTCTTCCTGAATGCCTACGGAAGATGACCTGCTAAGATACTTTCTTACATACAGGCCTGTGCATCAGATCTGTTAACAGTAGAACTATGGAAGCAAACGGATTCACAAAAACTGCACAGTGAGCTGCAGAGTGACACGAGTGCCAGCCAACTGCTGCACTGACTCCTGTGTTCACCGTGTTAGGCAGGTGGTCATAAGTGGGAAGTTGGTGGAAAACAGAAGAAGCACTTTGAGAATTTAAAATTGACCTGGAAGCTGTATGCCTGCAGTGTCTTGTTGACAGAGTTCACTGGTTAGTTAGAAAGCTCCTAAGTCGAAAGGTGCCAGGGCTGGATGAGATCAGCTCGTGAACATTTTCACCACACCACACACACACACACACACACACACACACACACACACCTATGGGCAATTTAAAGTCACCAATCAACCCCAGAGCTGTTTGCTTCTCCAGCCTATGTAATTTTTTACATTTTGAAAATGTTTCCTGAAGTACCCAATACAAATATGGTAAACAAAGTCTGCAGTTGTGGGCCATTTACTGTACCTACAGCTTTGTTTGCACTCTTGACACAGTCCAAACAAAACTGAGACAGGGGTGCACCTTGTCCCCTCTTCTGTTTGCACTGTGTATAGAATATGCAGCTACTATCCCCATAAAGAATCTCCCCTGGAAATTCCTTTAATTCACCACCTTTTCTAAGACAGAATTAAAGGCTTACAAGTGTTAAAGGTGTTTGTGTAAATGTTTACATTCCATGTTTCTAAACAAAACACATTGTGTGTATGCTCAAGGTTTAACAAAGTGTGGTGTTGGATACATCTTCTTTTTCATACAATATGTCCAGAGCCATTTTTGAATATTTGGCAACTTGCTGCTTTAAAAGATACGTAGCTCTCCCTTGTTACTCTTAAGTGTGCTACCACCACATTACAACATCTGTGGGACACTGTGAAACCACCAGCAGAGATATTTCATCACCTACATGCACGTGCATGTAACAGTGCAGCATGTGATACAAGCAAATCATTGTTCTGTTGTGGTACTAGTGATCAGACCTCACCAGAGTGCCTTTAACCAAGGATGGTGGTTTAATTGCTGCTAAAATGAATACCTCAAGTTGGGTTTTAAAGTTGTTGTATACTGTTTCAGGACATTACAACCATTAAATAAGAACAATATTTCTGTGTTTCAATCTAGAGCATAAACAAAAAAAAAAGACAAGGAGCAGCTGTGATGACTAGGGGAGAATGAAAAGAGGCAGTGAAGAACATACAACTGTCCCATTTCACTTATAAAGCCGAATATTTCACATTTATGTGCATTGAATCTCTCCCTGTTCACTTAAATCGCAGAGCCCTTTTTCGAAATGCAAGAAAAACATGTCTGACCTTTGAAATAATCGTTCTGACTGTCGAGACAGCAGAGACAGAGCTGTGAATGTTGCTCTTCATGGCAGACAGGGAAAAGGAGTCAAATGGTAAATCTCAAAATATCTTACATCACACATCTGCTATGTCTCTGTCACCGGTCAGCATGGCAGCATCAGTAAATAATGGACTCCTAGATCTCTCAGGCAGGCAGCAAGGAAATTCTATTTCTCAAGAATTTTTCTGATAATAATCCCACATTGCCCTTTATATTAGAAACTCTTAAACTCTTTTTCATATTTACATTCGTCAAACATGGCACCTTGCAGATGTTAATTGGCATCTGTTTTCTTCAACATCAGTAAAATTACCTGAATACGTCCATGCCCCACCCGGCCAGAGCCGTGAAGAACCGTGGGCCAAGGTCTCGTGCCGGGTTGATTGGATAGCCACAGTTCAGACCCATGGACACTCCAATGGCCATGATGACCAGGCCGATGCACAGAGGCTCCATGCCTGTAGGAGCACCAATGTTCTTCTTGTCAGTGATGGCCAGGATGCACAGGATCAGTGCGGCAGTTGCAATTACCTCACAAACAAATAAATCAGGCAATTAGTCTAACATCAGTTATATTCCAAAAATATTTTAGTTTGGTTGTTACAGTTGTTGAGAGGATGCTTTTTAGCCTTCTCACTGTGGCAACTTCTCCCTTATGTTATTTTGTTTGGTTTCTGTCTTTATAAACCAGCACTACTGTATAGGCCCATATGGCTGGACATTTTAAAAACCACATGAGCAAAGGAATTGTTCTTTCAACTATTTTGTTTAATTTTCCAGGTTTATTTATAAAACATGGATCTGAACATACCTCAGATTTGTATGATAAAAAATGTAGACCATTAATGTCCTGTTCGCCTTCTGAAATTAAAACTACAAATTAACATGTACATCTCATTTCATGTTTAATCTAGAACAGTTATGTTTAGCATCAAAACAGAGCTGCTCACACAGCATTTTATGCTTACATTCATGCCCATAACTGCATTAAATGCATGCACTTCTGTATGTTCTAGCAACTTCCATATATATGGAACCCTGCTGCAAGATGTTTGCTATCTTATTTACATGAATAATTTTATATATAAAGGAGGCAAAGGCCTTTCAACACTAACAGTTAACATGTTATCTAGCAGTTTGAATGAACAGTATAGTGTCCTCCATGTGGCTATAGCTGGGATTTTTATATGATACCTTACAAACTTGTACTTTATAATATGATATGTTTCCAGGGGAAATTACTCATAAATTACAAGTCAGTCTTAAACCTCACTTGATCAGCAAATCCATTCAGGACTGACAGATGTTTTGCAGGATAAGATGCAAATATTTTGGCTGTTGCTGGTGAAAATGCAAATATTTTGGTTGTTGCATTTTCACCAGCAACAGCAAGTTCTCCATAGGTGTAGTCCATCAAAGCATCTGGAGAAAAGAAAATACAATGAAGATGTTACTAACAAGCTTCTCTAATATTTTTGTTTCACATACTAATAGGTCAGACATAAAAACAGTATCCAAATATAACAGGGAAAACTCCTTGCTGGAGCATATTTGCAGGAGCTGTCTCGTGAAGCAGGACTACAAAGTTGGCAGGATAAACTTCACTTCCGTAACTGAGGAGTCCTGCTTTCTGAGACAGTATCTTTTTAGTTCGGACATGAACACAGTTACACCCACCATAATACAACCCAAAGACAATGCAGGATCCAGTAAAGGCCCCCAGAAATTGTGCCACCACATACACAGGAAACTTCTTCAGAGGGAGCTTCCCCAGGATCACCATGGCCAGAGAAACTGCAGGGTTCACGTGCGCTCCTGGTGCAACGCAACATAAAATGAGCAAAATCACGTAACAGTTGCACAGTATTTTCAAAAGCACATGTTTAGAAAAGTGCATGCACCTCACCAAAAACATCTTTGCATCAGGCGCATGGGCCAATACTAGTAATGTTATCGTGTTGTTGTTTTTGTGTTGAGCAGTCTGGGTGTGGTGTCACACCTGACATCACTTTCAAGGAGTGACATCACTCGAGGCAATTTATCAGATTGTATCTCCCTTTGGAACTTTTGTTCAACTTTACAGGAGACTTCTGATGTGTGAAGTTAATGGAGTTCCCCTTTAAATGATCATTGATTATCAAAACATATGCTGATCATATTTATATTCATCTACTAATTGATTTATTGACTAATCAAACTTCTGTGACCAGGCTGAGAAGGATGACTTAGTAGAGCATTTTTTAAGTCTCTTCTGAAGTTGGATTCAGTGGATTTAAACTGTCACTGACAGGTTGTCTGATCATTTAGTACTTGTGCTCAAACAATATTTTCAAAGAAAGGACTTTGGGTTTGCGTCCCGTTTGAACACATTCTAGCCAATTGTTGTGGGGTCATTTATTTAACACTTTGGGATCTTGGCTTTGACCTCAGTGTGGTAACACCAGTGGTGGTATCAGCCACGCCCCCATTGTGAATCCCCCCATCCTGTTCATAAACACTGACCACGACAACCAGCCAGATCTGCCTGTCTGAATTGCATCTGACATAATCTGCCTGAATCTGCTTAAGGCACACGTAGACTGCAGGTCATTAGAGTGACCATGATGTGTCACACTTACGGTACACTGTCATCTAAAATCTGAGACTACAAAGTGAAAACAATTGTGTTTTCTTCTCCTGTGGGGCTGCCCTGCCAGGAAAGCCCAGAAATCCACGCTGGTCACACCTGACCCTTCTCCTCTCCAGAGACCCATGCCCCAGTAAAGCTCATTAGTCCAATACCTATGATCATCTTCAGAGATGTCATTGGACAGGAGCTTCCCACTGAGCTGTGGACCCCAGGGCTGAATGGCCCAGTCATGCAGCAAAAGCTCTCCATATATTAACCTCCCTGTCCTCAGTCTTTTCAATGATTCCTCTGAAGCTTTACAAGTCCTCTCATTAAATGTGTAGGACAAATAACACAGTAACATGAGTCACAGTGATCATTACAACCATACAAAATAACAACAATACACTTAAATGCTTGTTTCACATTGTGCCACTTTCCATTTTTAAATCTCTTCAGATACACAAACCATATTATTACCTCAAATTGCTTAAGTGCTAAAACATAGGCAGGAGGAATTGTGCTATCCCAGGACTGCTTAATTTGAAATACATCTGCTAAATCTGATTGGAGTTGTAAAGAGAGTTAGAGAAAGATGAGAAGATCAACACCACACAGACCACTGTCTGTTAAATGCCAGGCTACAGCCAGGACACAGTTAGCTTATCTTAGCATGAAGACAGGAGGACACAACTAGCCTGATTCTGTCCAGAGGTAATAAAGTCCACCTAGTAGCACTACTACAGCTCAGTAACTGAAATGTTGTAGCTTGTTAGACTGTACAAAGACCAAAGTATAAAAACATGCATTAGCCATTTTAAAGAGGACCTTTTTTTTACTATTTTTTTTTGTCTGAGACCAGTAACGTCTCCACTAGTTGTCTGGCAACTGCTCAAAGCTAAGAAGTAGCTTGACACATGACACTCATAAAATGGCACATTGTATTTCTTACACTTTGCTTTTTGAAGAGATTAAATTAACAATATGTTAAATAGTGAGCTTTAGAGATACAGGTAAGTGAAATTTTTAACACTGGCCAGATTGTTCATGTTCACTGTTCTCCTTTGTTTCCAAAATGTCAAACTATTCCTTACAGTGGTTGTTATGCCATTAAACACCACAACTTGAGGTTTCCTCTTTCCGCTTTCCATAATGATGTTTCTCCTCCCAAGAGAGACAGAAATGATCATACAACAACTCATGGAGCCCACACAATGCAGCCCTTGACACACTGAATCCTTTAATTGCTGTGTAATGTACATTTCAGCTGAGAAAGCCCATGCAAAGCACTGTGACATTTAACAACTATCCCCTCTTATCCCTATCACTGCTTGCAACCACAGTGCGCTCTTCTTGCTGTAATCCTCTAGGAATGTATCCAATAAAGTCCCATTTGGACATTAGGACACAAAACCTCCGGTCCTAAACCACACTTAGACTGAAAGTCAGCCCATTAGCAAGGGTAATAAAACATCATCACTGCCCAGTTCTCCAATTAGCATCAGTAATGGTCTTCACTGACCATTAATTCATTTAGATAAGTAAGCAAATACAGTGATGTCAGTGATCCAGGATGAAAATGCATCATGATGCTTTTTCTTTTTTGCAGAAGTTTTTCATGTAAATACTGTGAAGATAGAGACAACAGTGACACAAAGTCACCTGAGGAAGCTGTTGATGTGAGAGCAAAGAGAGGGCCAAGCATCCACGACCGAGTAATGACCTTTGCTATCAGACCATTTATGAATACCTTTAAGTTTTCCTTGCTTTCTAATACTGGAAACCCCAGGGAGCTGAACTAAAAAGGAAACATCGTGACAGCAAAATGACATTAAGCTCAACATGTTTGCAGAGAGACCTGCAAAAATAGTCCATAAAGCAGTTTGGCAATACCCAAAAAAGAAATCAACTTTTTCTGTTTTCTTCGTTTAATATCAGTGTAAGCTAAATATGTTTGGGTTTTAGACAGTTGGTTTGACAAAAGAGCAATTTGAAGACAAAATTTTGGGCTTAAGAAAACTGGGGCCAGCATATTTCACCATTCTCTAATGAAAGGATTGGTTAAATCCAAACCCTATTTGCAGAATGACACTGAAGTGAGAAGTAGATGTTTTAGTATTGTAATGGCTGAGTTGTGTGTCCATCTGAAGTGTGGGCGACTTTTACCTGACACCCCGCCTGCCATGTAAACAGCCATCATGACTCCTAGAGTGAAACCGATGTGGATAGTCAAGGGCTCCCCGAGCGACCCTTTACTCAGCACTGCCTGGGCCACTGAACCACATCCAAAAAGCTGGGACACAGACAAGAACAAAAACACAGAGGGTGGAGGTAGAAAGACTCATTGTTTTTAATTATTCCAATTATACCCACTATTAACACTAGCCCTCTTGTGCACCAACAGCCTCTGACTGCCAGGGGCAATTTGTCCAACTTGGAACTTGGGGAAAATAATGAACCCCCACTTATTAAGTGAACAGTTGACATAATTTAGAGGAAAAATGTGAGGTGAGACCAGAGCAGTCACCCAAAAATAAAAAGGGCGGCTGTGGAAACTGCATCACTCCTCTGATGTGGCATCATGGACTCAGGCGGAGTTCACAAGTGGAAACGAGATAGTCCAGATTAGAAACACATAATAACTAAAAAGCAGGCAACACTCAGAAAAACAAGGACACTACTACAAAAGTGAATTTTTGCTATTTAATTGCATTGTACTTTTTCCACAGCCTTGTTGCTGAGCGGCAATACTTTGGATGAGTTGTGAGGAATTAAAAAACAGCTCCACATCAGTCACATCTTGTTATGATTTCTACAGGCACTCTGTCAGGAGCGAATTACAGGAGAGCACATCAAGGACAAAGTCTGTTGTTTCCTTAACATACTGTCTGCTAACAGAGACTTATGAGAGACAGCAGTCAGAGGCCCTGGAGACCCGGTCTGACACCTTATTAGCATATTGGTCCGAGGCTTTAAAGCTGGGTGACAGGTGCAGAGGGAGGTACTCACTATCAGGACAAATATCCCCAGAAATTCCGCCAGGAACTCCTTAAAGATGTCCCGCCTCAGGCCAAATCTCTCCTTCATTTTCCTTTTGGTCTCGTTCTTCATTTTCCCCTGCGGTTCCTTGATGTCTTCCTCCGACCAGAACAAACAGCTAACAACTATATAGGAGCGTCTGTGTCTGTGCAGGTTGCCGCCTCCCACTCGGTGCGCTCGGACCGTGCACTCCTTGACAGACTGACGGACACGTTAAGCTATGGGCATCTATTTCCCTCTGTAACCACAAGGGGTCCACTTTTTATTACCAGCGTGGGCTTCAGATTTTTGCACTGCCATCAAAACCCTAACAGCTGAATATATTTGTTTGGATTCTGCTTTCATTCTTGTAGACTTTAAAGTTGTTTTTAGATGCATAATTAATAGAAAACACAACCAAGGATATTATACAATTTTTAAAATGCCATTATCATGGGGTGCTCTCTTAGAGGATTAAAACCAAGGCACATCAGGTCTGAAATGTATAGTGGCGAAATACAATCAAACAGCTCTCACTTGGTAGTTTGAAAGGCTCAAAGACCGACTGAGATAAATGACCTTCATAAATCATCTGTCACATTAACAATCACTAAATGTGGTTCATTGTTTATATATTTATTGGTTAGTTAGGCTACTGATATTGCACCAAACTGTACCCGCTGAACAAAGGCATATGGCATAGCGAGGTTCAATGCACAATTTAAGATGAGATGATTTTGTGAAAACTTTTACTTTTAAAAACACCAATATATCTCAAAGAAAACTTCATTTGGAAGATATTCAGCTTAACGTGTCAGTGAAGCTGGTGCCATGTGCGTTCCCATTTTTGTAAATGCACTAGAATTTGCGCAAAACCTACTGGAGTATTTTCAGAATGTTTTCGCTTTCAGAATCTGACAATTCGTGCTGAAATCGTTTAGGCATGGGTACACTTGTCCAAGGACGTGGGTCATTAGACGCTATAAAAACTCAAGAATGATAAAAACAGATCATCTAAATATTGTATATTCCTGTTGCAAAGCCTGCTGTAAATCATGTAGCAATGAAGATACAGTGGAATACTAAACGCAAAAACCTCGTTACAGTGATAAATACCAGAGGCTATTTTACTAAATAATTAAGGATCAGAGGATAATGCCGTGCACATAAGACATAAGAAAACCTTAGCCTCAATATCTGTGGAAAAAAATTAGAGACAACTTTTGGTCCTAAGTTGTTTTTATTGGTGCAAGTTCTGTTGTTGTTTAGAACTTGAAAGTCGATAAAATAACAAAAACAGAACTCGCATCCACCAGTCCTTATATTCTTTCTCATTATTAGGCTATTTTCAAACTCTTATCGGGGAAGATTACCAAAGATCCTGCTGTTTAAAAAATAAATAAATACAACCACAAAGTGTGTAAACCTTTCTCACTCACCTTTCTTCGCGCTACAGGCGGTTTTGTGTCCATAAAAACGTGTTCAAAATGTGTTTTATCAGTCACATTTCCAGGTTTGTTAGTCGTTTCATGCCACCATTACCACCCATTTAGCATCTTAAACCGACGTTGGTAAATAGTTTGTGTGTGTGTGTGTGTGTGTGTGTGTGTGTGTGTGTGTGTGTGTGTGCATGGCCTGGTTCCTCCGACAGAGGCAGCTCCATGAATACATTTGAAGCAGCTGCCAGTGGGTCACACCGTTTCCCCGGTATGTCTTATCTTCCGTTCACTGTGCTTTGTGAAAAGGTGAGGCGACAGGCTGAGGATGGGATGTTTTGAATGCATTAATCAACGTCACCGTTTCAGGCCCGTCCGCTTTGATGTGAAACAGACACTTGCAGAGTGTCGCCCATGCTGTGAAAAAAGGCTGATGTGCTGATGGAGAAGAAACATCCTCCGGGGATTTGCAAATTATTGGCCTACATCTGTCTCCACACTCCTTTGTCCTGTCAAGAGGCACCGCATTATGAAATGCAAAATGTGAAGACCGTTCTGCTGGTTTAAGAGATTACTCCGAGGGTATCAATAATCCCCACCTTGTATTACAAATAAATGGCCATTCCACTGACCACAGGAGAAGAAACTCTGGATTCATTTCTGTTCTTTGCATTTTTCACCACCTTGGATCCACAGACAAGCACAAACACACTTCTGATTTACCCTTTATCTGAGGGATTTCATGGGTGTGTGGGCGTTTGTAGTGGATGTGTTAATACGTGCGTGGCTTTGCTTTAATTCTCCTAAAGGTTTCTGAGACGGGCTTGTTCGAGGCTAATTGGTGGATGTTTATTGGGACGTTTAAAGGAGGCCATGGGAGGAATTATCACCTGTAGGACAAATCTCTGCCAACAACACCCCAGCAAGAAGTCCCCATTTATAACATCGTATATTTGGGGCGGTTGCATTAGGCAAATAAAGACAAGGTGATAGTGAGCCAAGGAAAGTGCCTTTATGACACCTTTATGTCATGTAGGAAATGGATAACATTGGTCCAGGAATGTGGATTTAGATTTAGATTTCAGCAGAGAATAAATATGCCGTTTTATGCGTTTATGGAAAGGCTGTTGTGGTAACTGCTGTTTCCAAAGTAAATAATCAACTTTTAATCTGAACTGTTCAATCAAAATTCCTTAAAGTGTTCGGCCACGTGGAAATTTGAACATTTACAAATAGGCGCACTTCATCTGCGGAGGAAGATCATGTGATAAGCTTCACAACCAATATGGAAGTTGTGGGAAGATTGTTTTGTTATGTAAATAATCTAGGCTTCATGGGGCTGGTATGCTTCACAGTGTGCTTTCACCAAAGGCGACCATAAACACTACAACTTGCAGCCAAATACATGATGAAGTGTTATAAGGCAATTATTACCGAGTTCAGATAAAATACCTGATTTACGCGAGAACAACTCCAAACTCTTATGCTGAGCCAAGACACAATATTTGATCACTTTCTCAGATTTTAAATATGCTAAGCTGAATTAAAAAGCATCCGCTGTTGAGTGAAAACTGGAGACTGAGTGCGTCGGAAGAGTGAGGTGGGTGGGGTGGATGCGTTTCTCCTCCTTAACACACATGGCTGCGGTCGTTTATGTAAATGCGTGAATTAAATTTTCAAAGGGACAGCCCTTTGCCCAATGAAAATGAACCGCGGCTGACACCTGGCTATAAACCCGGGAAAGAACCCAAAGTCCTAATCACAAATCAGTAGGAAAAATCCAGAGGCGCAGCAGGCAGACAAGCGGAGAGACGGTCGTGATGACTTCTAGTAAGATCGAGATCCCCGGAGAGGTGAAGAGCGACCCCGCTGCTCTCATGGCATCCCTCCAGCTGATGCCTTCACCGGTGCCCAACCCGGAGATCAAGTACACCAAGGTTTGTTTCTCTTCACACCCCTCTGCCGACCGACCAGACCTGGCTTTGCGCGTAACAACTCGGCTTCTACTCGTCTCTAAAACCAAAACTTAGGACTATGTCAGAACAAAACTTGTTGTGTGTCAGCAGCTGAAGTTTCAGCATCAGACCGTGAAGCACACAGGGGTGAAGCTGAAACAATTTCTCTGGGCAGAACTTTCTAACTGGTAGTAGAGACCCGATAAACTGGTGACTGCATGTTGTAAAATCCTGGCGAGTTTCTTTGGGTCCACGTGCGCAGCGTAGCATGAAATTATCCATAACCCCTGGACAAGATATGTGAACCAATGAAGTAGATACAATATACAGCATATTCTATACATGATAGTGAAGTGTTTTCATAATCTTACTAGATTAAAACACAAACTGTCTGCTTAAAGCCTCTGTCTGCATCGTTTTATACACCTGAGGTTATAAGATAAATGTTGATAAGTGACTTGTATGTTATGCCATTTACACAAACTAACCTTGTTTTTGTTAGACGTCATATTACTAAAGGGCATGCCATAGTTTAGTGTCAGTTTAAAAATAAACTGACTAGTGGTTTTGCAGAGCAGCCAGATCTATTAGAACGTTTTCTAACACTGAGTCAAGAGGGCACTTTTAAACCTCGTTTTTATATTTATTTCACACTGCATCTGAAGTGCATTTCTATTCAACACACAGGTCAGGCCTCTGCATGAGAAGCCAATTAATAAAATGTTATTTTCACATAAAGTCGTCCCATAAGAGGATGCAGTATACATACAGTAGCCTAGTTAAAAGGGATATTTCAAAATTGAAATATTGTTAGATTGTAAGCAAATCTTTCTTTTTCTTTCAGCTTTTTCATAATTCAGTTGTGCTTTTGTGGTATTCAGTAGGTTGCAGCCTTCTTAATTTACTTAATTAATATTGTTCACAGTCAGAGTAGGTATCAGTGGATAAAGTTGAAGCAAATACAACCAACATTCCTTCTTCCTAATCTTAAACTATTTAGTTTTAATGACATCAGTGAGGAGAAATTTTAGGAAAAAAAAAGCGTGACAACACATGCACACACACACACACACACGCACACACACACACAGAGTAATTTGAATCAGGCCTTGTTTCATTATTATGTAGCAAACACAAAGCGGGTCTGGTGAATAAATTGTTTAGAATTAAAATGCAGTTTCTCAAACAAAAATGTGTTATCAGAGTAGTTTCTGGATCGCTCTACGTGCAGAAGTGTGTGTGGGAGAGAAAGGGGGTGCAGAAACAATTGGACAAAGGAGCATGAGTCAAACAAAGAATATTAGTTGAGCGATGAAACAAGTCAGGTTGCAGATATAAAATCTGCTTTCAGAGAGATTTTAACTCAGACATCTAGTCTTAAATGGGGCTACTGCCTGTAAAGTGGATCTCCAGTAAAGTGCTTTGACATTGTTTCCATAAGTAAATAGCAGTTAATATACTGTACAGCTGAAGCACTAATTAATGTTAACCTTGTGTTCCTATTTCCTTATTAAAAAAATTTAAGACTTCATACTTTGAATGTGTCGTCACCCACCACAAATGTTGAACCAGTTACACATGTATTGAAAGGTTTTGTTTCTGTTTGATTGTACCTCTGTAACATCCTGATAGTTTTATATCATGCATATGTTGGTAAATACATCTTTAGTTTTTGATCATGTCTTCTCCTCCTGGACTCTTGTAATGTGTAGGACCATTTGTAGCTGCAACCTCATCATCAGTCTTAACAGCTGGGACGTAGCCCGCTGCAGTTTTGTTGCTACTGAATGTGTCTTTCAGCTGCAGGACAAGTGGTTTTATGATTGTGAGATTAAAGGGCAGGTCTCATAGAGGACAGATTAATGATAACATGGTGTAGGTTCATTCAGTGCTATAATTGCTCTGTGTTGACACAAACCTCAGTGTTTTGAGTGCAAAGGGCACACTGCTGCACTGTAAAGAGGACAGCTCATATTGTATAGGCTCATGTTGTAAACTTCCAATTCCCTCACAGTGCAGAGCGTTAGTTAAAGGGGTGGACACAGTGGTGTACAGGAGGAAATTTAGGGAACGACTTGGTGAATTAACCCCCAGGAATTTGGATCATCCAGTCCCTGTTGGTTTGGTGGACACAGGGGGCAGAAGGGCCCTGATTTATGGGCACCCCTGGCGTGGGCTCTCCTCACACCCTGTTCCTGTTCTCCACCCCACTTACTGCAAGGGAAACAGCCAACACTGTTCACTGGCCTATGGGGCATGCGGATGGAGCCACAAGCTTCCACACACAGATTTCCCTCAGATAGTGTTTTTACTCTAAAAAGGCAATATTCAGCTTGTTCTAACATATATAGAGATGCAAAAAAATCGTCAAATTTCAGTCCGCTTTTTCTCTTTGCAATGCAAAGATTATGTTTGAGTGACTCTGGAAATACAGATATGTCTCATTCAGTATCATTACTTATCAGGCTTGCTTCTATAACAAGGAAGCATGTGATTAAAAAAGTTTATTTGTGGTCAGGGTTTGGCCCTTGTCCTTCACTTAAAGTCATGTACTGCTCACCAACAAGGAGACGTTATATGACAGCATCAGTAAAGCTAACTTTCCTCTATATACAGTAAAATTGGGGTTCTGTTAATAATTCGTTGATATTCTTTTAAGCAGAATTAATGGTTTTCATATGCACTTTCTCTTATAGCTAAAATCAGGAGGAAAGGAGGAGGAAAACCTTTCCCTATCCCCTACCCCCACACTTCTCCAACAGCTGGGTTACAAGACAGAAACAGTTTAAAGGTTGATAGGACCACAGAGGAAGCCATAAATAAGAGAGCCCTTATAGCTATTTATTGATGTTATTCACTTGTGGCAGAAGTTGAGAAGAGACACTGTCTTTTATGAATAATTAAGGAGAAACTTTCCCTGCTTTTTAGTGACTGATCTGTCTGGCCTTTGTGGTTTTTCACACTGTTCAGTGATGTGCTGTTAAACCAGACACTCAGTGGGACAAATTTAACAAGAATGGAAATAAAAGCTTGGTGCTGCTTTTACTTTGAAAGAACAGTCTGTAAAACATTATTTGTGTGTTGTAAAAAATGCAAGTGAAAAGTCAGCACACATTTGCCCTTTGTTTTGATATAATGGAGCCTTTTACAAGCTATGTGTTAAGTATGAGAATGATCCACAAAAGATAATCTTAAGTTTCAACAAACGAGTGCAGTTAAGTCAGTTGAGAAGAATGTATATTCAAACAATCTGCATTTTTAAAATGTGCCCAGGTTGGTTTTATTGTAGCCCTAGTAGGGTAATAACAAAGAAAATAGGAAATTATAAAGAACTAACAGGGAGCAGACTCAATGGTCCTGTTCATTGTCTGAGTTCCACATCTCTTAATCTAATCAACAGTTATAAATTTTCTTTGTTGCTTTGCTCATGGTGGCATTAGTGCACTTTCTCCATAGGAACCTGTGCAGAACCTGTTTGCAGAAGACCCATGTATTTGTAAAGCAGTCTATGCAGAGACATCTACTGAGTTTGGCTCCATCAATCTGTCACTGATTGAGATAGTACAGATGGAGGCTTGGGGCTCCCCAATGCTAGGTGCTGTCCACTGGGGTGTAAATTATGACCCTCTCTCACTGTGTGGGTTAGTGGCCCTGACTCGCCAGAGCCTGACCTGCAGTTCTGGATTTTTTCACTTCAAAACCTCCATCTTACTGTGATCAAGATCAAACACAGCCAAAGTTAGAGGATACTGTGCAACTAAATGATTTATCACAACCAGCACAGCGAGATCTAAACCCCCCCTCCCCCCACAATGCCTTTTTGCTTACACAATCTCCCTGTTCACTCACACATGGCCACATACTCTCTAAAGCACATCCTTTTGATTGTGACAGGGTAAGTGTGCACTGCCATTAATATGTCCATTGGTGTGAAATGCCTACTTGTGCAGCAAGTGTAAATTACCATTTTAGCAGACACGTCAACATCGTGTCCCCTGTCTCTTAATCACTGTTTAAGGAAGAGCAGTGACAGCGAGGTTACCCTGTTAACTTTCCATACCTTCAGTCTGCAGCCCTCTTGACAAGGAAAGTGTAAATTCTTATGGTGTCATTATGAAAAACACTTGGCTTCATAAATCTGTTGGAACAGGCTCTTTCACCAGCGAGCATGACACGCAACAGTCAGAAGTGCTTTTTCTTTTCATTGGTAAAGCATCACATTTCTTTACAAATTACTTCCCTTTTGTCCACCGATCCCATGAGTGAAACTAAAAAACTAAAAAAATGTTCCTTTAAACATTTCAACAGTCAGAAGTGCTTTTTCTTTTCATTGGTAAAGCATCACATTTCTTTACAAATTACTTCCCTTTTGTCCACCGATCCCATGAGTGAAACTAAAAAACTAAAAAAATGTTCCTTTAAACATTTCCTTGACCTGAGATCTAAAAAAAAAAAAAGTTAAATACACAGGAAGCCCATCAAACCTCAGATGTTCAAAGAACAAAAACACCCACTGGTGAAAGGGTGGTCAGTTTTATTGTTGATTCAAGAAATGTAAACTGCACGTAGCCTTTGTCTTTTGTTTTATTTCTATTGGATTGTAGATTAATATATTTTCTATGGTAAATAACATTTATAATATGTTAATATTTTTGTTGACTGATAAGCTTTCTGACATTTTGCTCTACTCAGATATTGAAAAGTGAAGGCTAAGTTTTAGGATTCAAGGATGCTGATTGGATAATGTACTGATTTCATAGCTGGCTGACTCAAAATATCTATTTAATGTATAAGCATCTGTCCAGAAACTTGGTCAAACTGTTGTTGTCAGCTGTAAAGAGCAAAATCAAATGTCCTCTAGGAGGGTTTAAAAAGTAATAAGAAATTTGCACCTGAAAAAGGCTTTAATCTAAACTATCTGGTGGTCCAGTGATGTGGACAGTCTGCTGTGGTGGGCTATCAGAAGAATTGCTTTAAATGAGTGAATCAACAGGAAAAAGTGAATAAGAAATTGTTTGTAATTACAGCCTTATGTCAAATGAATGTTGCTCACATAACGCCTGAGTCAGGATGAACACCGCTCGCCCACACACACAGATGAGACAAAGACGTTTGCCAGTCAGTGACGGCGAGGTCGCCCTCACCAAACCCGGGAGCGCAGGGCGACATTGTCTGTGGGTGCATGAATGAGAAACATGAAGGCTCCATGATGTGAGACGTGGAGAGGTGCAGGAGAAAAAACAGCAGCTGGTCTCCACTTTCACATGCTCTCCGCTCACTTGTAACAGTAGTAATTAAAAGACTTTTGAAACCCATCCAGGGACAGAAAGGAAATAAGAGGTCCTGTGATAGGGGAGGATATGAAATTTCCTGCGCAGACAAGCGTTGCAGGTGCCCGGGTAGGATTCGTCTTGCTGTGGAATCTTGGCATGTTGTGTATAAACACACACATATATAAACCCGTCACACACACTCCTGAACGCCCCCCTCACACTAACTCACCCCACCTCTCGTGATATCACCCTCCCTCTTACCCCCCCTCTTAAATAAAGACAAAAACTGAGTAGCATTACATATTCATTCAGCCATTAGCATCTGAGCTGTGAGAAGAAACAAAGAGCCAAACAGATGTTTTGTTGGCGGCAGAAAGTATTTTTGGCATTTCTTCCTTCCCATTGCAGTTCAAAATCACAAGTTTTATTAACTAAAAAAAAATGCAGTATGTTAACATCCTCATATTCCACTAGTTGCAGATGAAGAAATAATTTTTATTTTGAGTACAGTAAGTATTTTATAATGGATGATGATGATGAGGGTTAAGACACCTGCATCCAAAGTTACAATAAAATGACTAAATTACTGCAGCAAATAGGCACCGATTTGTACCAAATATCAAACGTGCTATAAAGACAAAACTTTTGTTGTTTACATCTCTGGGCTTTCTTTGGATAATGTGACTGATAACTTGTGCAGAAAAGTTTCTAAATGTGCAGCTGTCATGTTGCCCATGCAGAAAGTGTTGACCTATATGCTCGTTGCTTAGCGCTCACAAATATCAGGCCTCTTTATATGTTAGGCATTGTCTTTATGTTTGTTTGAATGTTTTTATAATAAATGCAGCAATGCGAAATTTTTATAACTTTAAAAGTTGTACTATAAATGGCTTCAGAAATCTCATTCAGAAATGTGTGTATTGTGAAAATGTCATCATTTTGGCGGTCTCTGGACACCAGGTTAACTCTGACTATTCACTCTGAGCACACACATTTTTATAAACATGAAACCATCATGTGAAGTGATAGTAACAACCCCGCAGGGAATGGGAAAGAAAACACTATTTGTCATTTGAAAATGTGCACTTTTGCACTTGTCTTTTCATGCTTGTGTTCTTTGCCCCTCATCCAAATGATCCTAAAAGCAATTTTAAGAAACCTTGAGAGTTGATTTACAACGTGGGCCTGTCATCTCAATCAAGTCTCTCAATGGAACGAAACAAAAGTCTAACACCAGCCCAAGCCCAGAGAGAGGGCTGAGCCAAATGGCGGCTGACAGTTGTCCTTTTCTGGCTGTGATTTAGGTGGCGGCCTGCTCCACTGTTCTCGTGCTTCATCCGTTCTCCTTTAGCAGCGTCCTGTGAGAGGGGTTACGCCATGCATAAAGCTACCCATGGTCTGCATTCTTGTTCGTACTGTTGAGGCTGTCAGGGGGCTCCTCTGATTTAGGGCGCCCCACTTCAGTGGCCCCTATAAATTTAAAAGCTAATTCAGTGCTCTACGGGACTTTCTGTTTTTGTAGCTGGCCCTCTGCTCCTTATCGTTACTGACAATTTTATGAAGTGCTCTTAATGAGCGGCAGATTAAAGGTGGTCTCTGATGGAAGGCGCCTGAGAATCCCGGGCTGGTAGAGAGAGAAACCACTCTGGCCTGTGTGTGTGGGGGATGGTTTGGGGGTGACCAGTACAAAGGAACTGTAGAGGAATGACTGCATTAACGTATGGTTCTGTGGGGTGGTACACACAGATACTGAACATCTTAAATGCCCGCATGTGAGTTATTCATACATTCAGTCCACATTATGAGCTTGTGAACTGTGGGAATGGAGAGGAGGAGGCAAGCAGAGAGATGTGTTGCTATGACTCCAACAGTTTTCAGACTCCCTGGCATTTTATACCAGCCAGAAAGTAAACACGGCTAACAGTTTATAGCCAGTTAAAGAATACTCTAAGTCCTGCGTTTATGGAGGTAAACATGTTGGAGAGTTTAGGGAGGCTTATGCCAGTGGGATACTTGAACCGTGCTCTCAGTGCATCTGTACAACTCTGAAGTAGAAGGACAGCAAGAGCATATGTATACACAGAGGGATTTGTGCCAGCAAATGTTCTCCTTGCACTCTATCTATCAGACAGACTGACAGTCATTTAAAACAGTGTGTGAGTAGTCTGCCTAATGGATCTAAACATGTCAGCAAGGAAGCAGCTTTTTTTTTCTAACTTACATAAGACACATTTACAATTTCAAACCACCCCTAGCATTTTTTCTACTTTTCATCAGCTTATGAAGGGGTCTGTTTGCATTCCAGTGACATAATTCTCTGTTTTGTGATTGTGTAGACATTTATTTTTCTTTTGGTTTTCATAGATGTTCAATATATCCTGTTTGGAATCCTAGGCGGTTGTTTAATGGAAGACTTGCCTCAACGCATCACAGAAACTAAGCGCGGCGCATGTTTTATGATCTCGTAAACGAGCAGCGATGTTGTGAAATGTGTGTGTCTGTGCACTCGGGGGTGGGAAGGTGGGGGTCTGGTGTCTGATAGGGATTTATCTGCCCCCCTCCACACACACACACACACACACACATACACATACACACACACACTCACCCCCTTTGTCTGGATGGTGGACCATTCCCCAGAGAGCAATGCTGGACAGGCAGGAATCTCTGTCCAGATTTCCAGAGATTCTCCCATATCCTTACACAAGAGTCTGGAAGTGCTGGGACTTCTGCCTGAGAGCTGTTTCAAGTCTCAGCTACAGGCATGTTACAGCAGACAACATGGTGTAATGAAATGATAACTTAACAAATATTTAAAAATAAAAAAGGAAGTCACTGGTGTGTCTCAACTCAGGCTCAGTACATTTACAAATTATGTATTTGCAGTCAAAGTAATTCAGTTTTGATTAAAATTTATTTTAATAATCTCTTAGTTTATATAAAGAGACAACCTTAATGCCTATTAAGTTCTGTAATACAGGTAGACAATCACTACAGGACTGAAAATTGTCATTTTTTTCTGCAGATTTTCATCAACAATGAGTGGCAGGAGTCTGTTAGTGGGAAGGTCTTCCCTGTCTACAACCCAGCCACCGGAGAGCAGATCTGTGAGGTCCAGGAGTCGGAGAAGGTAAAAAGTCCACAGCACAACATCGCCTGTCTTTTCAGCAAAAACAGGGTTGTCAGACAGTTTAAGCAGAGGAAGAAATTTTTTCAACACTGACTTAAGTAAAATTGGCAATACTGCACTACATAATTTACTCATTACAGCAGGTAACACATGATATTAAAAACCTTTACAGAGGTAAAAGTACTTTTTTCTTAAATGCATAGTTGAAGTACATTTTGTTCTCATTATGCAGAATGGCCCTGTCAATGTTATATTATTATATCACTGAATTATTATTATTTATGCATTAATATGTACATGATCTTTAAATGTTCAGCTACTTCACAGCTACAGTACTTCATGTACTGCTGCGTGATTTAATATAAACATACCTTTTATGTTTTGTATGTAAAATCTTAATATGAAAAGTATTAATAACTATAGTTGTTATATCAGTGTGGGAGAGTAAAAAGTATATTATTTCCCT
>NW_018127884.1:6865538-6879163 GCF_001952655.1 Monopterus albus
AAAAAACAACATAAACTATATTTCTTGAGTAGCTTTCAGCCACTGAATAGTTTGACAATAGAAATTCAGTTTCCATTTTTCTTCTGACTACTACTAGAAATATCGCTTTTACTTTTAGATACTTTAAGTAACCTAACTGTATCCAAAGAATAAAGAAAAGAAGTGCAATATAAGATCAGTCTATTATTACTATGTTTCCCTCACAGGCTGACGTTGATAAAGCAGTGCAGGCAGCTCGCCTCGCCTTTTCTTTGGGCTCCGTATGGAGAAGGATGGATGCATCTGAGCGGGGTCGCTTGCTATCCAAACTGGCTGACCTGGTGGAGAGAGACAGCGTGTATTTAGCTGTAAGTTGATGGAATATTAGCATTTATGATATAATAACAAAAATCCTCTCAGCCACTTGCTATTTACTGCTGTAACTGCAGTGAAACAGAATCACTTTCTTTTCCCTGTCATTAATGTGTTTTACATCATCAACTCTGAGTTGTCTCTGTGTTTGGAAATACAAATAAACTTGCTTTCCTTAAAAGAGAATATATAACTGTAACTTAGGAGCTGTATTTGTATTTTAGTGTTATCTTAGTGTCACATTTCACCCAAGGGAGAGTGTAAAGGCTGGAACAGTATGGAATTACATGAGGATCACAAGGTTGTATCACATATTTCTCAAACGTCTCCCCCGTGTCTCTTCAGACTATTGAGTCACTTAACAGTGGGAAGCCTTTCCTGCCCACCCTGTTTTTGGACCTCCAAGGAACCATAAAGACACTGAGATACTATGCTGGATATGCAGACAAGATCCACGGCACTTCCATGCCTATGGGTAAGATTCTACTATTAGCAGATTTCCACAATGGAGCCGTAACCTGGAACTTTCCATACACTTAATCCGGTGGAACTTGAAAGGCTCCCCATTGCTTTTCCACAGTACTATTCCCTGTGTTGATCATTGTTTACACAAGGGCAGGGCTGAGCTTCTCACACACACGCACACACACACACACACATACACACACATGCAGCTGAGCAGAGGATGTCGAGGCAGTGACCACAATGCTCATTAATCATGCGTGCAACAAAATCCGCTGTTAATGGAGACTGTATGAGCAGTTTATAAACAGCTGTTTGCAGAAATGTGACATCTTCCCTGCCAGTCAACTCACTGAAGTCCTGTTTAACCTCTAAACACATGGCTATCCAGCCCTAACAACAAACCAGACATTTTACCTAGGCAATGCCTCTGTGTTTATCTCCACACACAAACATGCTTTTTTGCTCAAAGTCTGCTACTGTCATCCTCTTAACCATTTCTTTTTCTTGTAATCTCCCATCACCATTCCAACTCATCACCAATCTGCCTTTAGGTCATTTCACTGAAACTGAAGTACACAAATAGACCTTTTACACTGTAGGAACTTACTGAATCGTCACTGAACTTGTACCCCTTACCCCAGAGGGAGGGGGTGTTTGCTCCTGGCTGTTGCCTATGAATTGTACTGTTTAAACACCAAGCTTGTTGTGCTAACACATATTGACACTGACATTTAACCAAAATGAAATACTTGGGCATTGACTGAACTGGATCTTCTCTAAGTAATAAAAACTACTGGGGAACAAAAATTGGTTGCTTGGTTAAGGTTCTTAGTCTTGTTTACTTACTCAGTAGATTTAGTTTGTTGGTACAACTGTTTAGGCTCTATTTTCCTCCCAGTACAATTCCTACAAAGCTTCAGACTTTCCTTATGCAGTTTTCCTCAGGCCCATGTCCATATTTTTGTGCATTGTGTTTGGCATTTTCCTGTCATGAATGAATGCACTTACGCTGAGGTGGGAGGAGAGGCACAGTTGATTAGGTAGTGCAGTGCAATTCTGGAGCACATTTTACCTGAAATAGCAACACCAATAACACCTGCTCAGACCACCTGTTATTATAGGTGCATTGTAATTTTCCTGACAAATGCGTATGCTGGGAATCACAAGATCAGGTACCCAAATGTTCTTTAAAGCTACACCTAACTTAAAATCAACCTTTAAACCCCAAAATCTATCTGCATCACTCTGGATAGCTAATTGTGAAATTATCTGAATTATGAAATATGTGTGAAAATTTAGAAAGATTATTTTCAAATGAGATAAATAAACTAGTCCCCAGCATGTAACTATATGCATATGAATATGGTCAAACAGTATTACATCACATTTAATGTTGCAGCTGGTAAAGTTATAAAATAAATGTAGTGGAGTAAGAAGTAAAACATTGCCTCTACAATGTAGTGAAATCAAAGTACAAAGTAACAGAAAATAAAAATACTCAGGCAAAGTAGAGATATCTCAAAACTGTACTTTATTATTTGAGTAAATGTACTTAGTTACTTTCCACCACTGACCACAGGGATATACATCGTGTCTGCTTTTGCATTCTGTGATGGTTTGAGCCAGATAAAAGCATCCAGTACTTCTACAATAACAGTTTTGTCATCATAATTTAGGAATGGAATACAAAACTGGCAGGAGAAGAAGATACAGGGAAATAGTCTTTCCTCTCATATGCTTCCATGTCATGACATCAGCGTCATCAAAGTCAGGTTTCCGCCTTAAAGGGGATGAGAGGAGTTGATTTGTTTGGACATAACTAAAGCCAGCCCCGACTCCACCTGCTCATGATGCATTCCTCCCTCCACAAAGCGCTCAGTAAGGCCTGGCTGCACACAAATGTGTGCTGTGCCTGTGGTCACCAAAATTGCAAAACATTATCGAAGACGCCCATATGTGCCTTGTGTTTGGAAAGTAGACACTAGTTTACTGCTGCACTCTGTTTCAGGAAAATAGAGCCCATTATGTTAGGACAGTAAACACAGAGGCATTTAACAATAAGTGATTTTTCTGGCCTTTTGGAGGCTGTTACAAACTTATCTTGGGTTTGCAACAAGGAAGAGAGTCCACACACACACAGAGGGTTCAAATTTGAATATATTTAACTCTAAAGAAAGATATGGTAGGGTGTGGCTGTGTGAAAGGTACCAGTGGCATAGAGCATATGTGAAGGAAATGTGAATGATGCAGTGATCACAATCTGATTTGTCACAGGAAAGGGTCTGAAAACCTGTTTAAATGAGAGATTTCCATTTTTGATTTTTAACAAGTTAACAAAACTTCTCTTTGTCATTATGGGTTATTGTATGTAGCTTAATTTTATTTATCTATTTACAACACTATAAAGGTTGCAAAAAGTGAAGGGGTCTGAATACCTTCTGGAGTGGCTGTGTCTGGCTCTTTAGTTGTCTTTGTCTGTCTGCTGGGGTTTTTAGAGTTTTTATTGGTGTTGTTTGTTTGTTTTTCAAACAGCAGCCTATAAATGTCACTATGTAAATGGTGAGAGTGAACCAAAACAGTAAAGTTGTGGGCCACAAATCCAAAACAATGAGCTGAAAGATACTAAAGTGCTGAGTTGAACTGTCTGGAACAGCAAAGTTGGGTGATAATTCTTTGTGGGTTCATGAGTATTACTCACATTATGTTGATCAGGTGTTAATATAAAACATTTAAATGATGAAACTTTTAACTTAATATATTTTTTTATTTAACACATTTAATGATAAAGACTAACATTTTAGTGCTGAGGGAAACTGCAAAGCCACTATAAATTATCTGAATTGTTTTTTTAAAACACCAGCCTATAAATGTCACTATGTAAATGGTGAGAGTGAACCAAAACAGTAAAGTTGTGGGCCACAAATCCAAAACAATGAGCTGAAAGATACTAAAGTGCTGAGTTGAACTGTCTGGAACAGCAAAGTTGGGTGATAATTCTTTGTGGGTTCATGAGTATTACTCACATTATGTTGATCAGGTGTTAATATAAAACATTTAAATGATGAAACTTTTAACTTAATATATTTTTTTATTTAACACATTTAATGATAAAGACTAACATTTTAGTGCTGAGGGAAACTGCAAAGCCACTATAAATTATCTGAATTGTTTGAATTAAATTAAACATTTCATTTGATCATTTGACCCATTGTTATAAAAAATACTGATTACAGCCATTTTAAGAGGCTTGCCATTATTAGCTGAGAGAAAAAAGTAAAAAAGTACACTTATACTCAGCAAAGTAAGGTATCAAATCAGTCTTTTCAAACAGTAACATTTATTGTCCTGAGGAGGCTGCCGCCAGTGTCGCCCCTCTGAAGCGATTGAATTTAGGGGTGGAACAGGGAAAGTTGGCTGTCTGTTTCACTAGGAAGCACAAAAAAAGAAAAAAGAATAAGAGAGAGGACATGGGAAACCTCCCGATACCACTGTATTGTCCTTCTCAAAGCTTCTCTTGTACACTGCTGCCAAACCAACCATGGCGAGCATTTTCCCAGGGCTTTGGTTAAAGCTTTATTCCTCTAGAAGATTTTCAGAGAAAATAAGCCGAGGTATTCCTGTGGCCTGTATGATGTAAGGCTGTCAGAAATCATATTTGTTCACCTGTCTGGGTGAGGTGGAGGATATCTGTGAACAGCAACCCCTTGGCATCTAGTCATATTTCACATTATGCCAGTGTTAAATGTATTTGATACACAGCCTGTAATGAATGGGGAGTGTCATTATGTGCAGCACCTTTGGCTACACATTTCGGTGTAGTTTACATTGCCTGTTCCAAATTGAAATATAAGTCATGTGTAGGCGTCATACTTTCAAACAACCCTTGCAGGTACTTGAGTCTGCCCTGAAAGTCTCATGTCTAATAGGTTTTTAGTTTCATTCTGCAAACAATAACAGTTTTGAAAGATCCAACATCCACTTTGGAATTATAGAAAAGGAGCTGACATATGAGAAGCTCAGCTGTATCTCATCCTGCAATCTTCTGTCTATTGTCATACTTTCACTGTATCCCACTGACAATGATTGTCTGACTTGTTACATTTATCATTCCAGTCCAAATGCAACATTACACAATGTTTCATCAGCTGATGACAAATTTATACACACATTTCTCAAAATCAATTGTTTTTGTGGATGATGAACAAGCATGGCACACACCCAGTAAGTACTTCCTTTTACTCAGCTAATGCAAGAGGAATGACCAAACCTTTCCAGCATACCACCCATCTCTATGACCTAAAACAGCTACACACACGCCTGTGTTAGTGGTGAAATGTAATCTCTCACTAGGGTTAAGTAACCAGGAATGTTGCGTGTGGATTAATTTACAAATTAACATTCTGAGTCAACAACACTGAGGTTATCAGATGGTGACATTTCATCTCATGTGTGAGGTATTTTTCAAGCTAAAACCCAACATGAATAAGTCTGTTTTCTCTTTGTGTGTAATTGTGTGTGTGCTTGCGTGCACACGTGTTCTTCCGCAGATGGAGAGTATCTGTCATTTACCAGATATGAGCCCATTGGAGTTTGTGGACAAATTATCCCTGTGAGTACAATCCTTCCTACAAGTGACATTCATGATAGATGCAAATTGACATAAAAGCACACATTGGTTGAGTTTAAACGAGACACTGGTGGTTTTA
Organism: Monopterus albus; assembly: GCF_001952655.1. Classification (NCBI taxonomy): domain Eukaryota; kingdom Metazoa; phylum Chordata; class Actinopteri; order Synbranchiformes; family Synbranchidae; genus Monopterus; species Monopterus albus. Next base: position 6,871,061 of record NW_018127884.1, read on the forward strand.
AGTCTTGCCTGTTTGTCAAATTACATTCTGTGTTTCCAAGTAATTCCCTGACAGTCACTGTTTATTTGAGTAAATCCTGCTGGTAAACCCCAAAAATGGCTGAGATAGTAAGTTTGAGTAATAGGGAACAAGAAGTGAGAAGCAGAAGAGTGAACTGAGGGATTTAACCTTGTGAGTTTGAGGAAAGGAGAATGGTGAGAAAGGAGGAAAAGATCAAGGAGAAAGAGACACTGTTGATTGTGCAAGAGAGCAGAAAGTGTGTGGTTCTGTGTTGAGCCCCATGGGCTCCTGGGTAAAGCAGAAATAACACAGGCCTGTGCGTTGTACAGTGATATGGGTCTATTGCACACGTGTTGCAATTTCCCGGCCTTCTCAGAGTACTGTGGGAAGAGAAAATACTGTACAAGTGCCGAGAACATTTTCTCACTTGACTGTGTTTAGACAGAGTGAAAATGAGAGTAAGTGACTTAAGAGCAATGAGTTATTGAACTTGACTTGTGACCACCCAGTGTGTCAGTCAGATGTATGATGTCTTTTTCCGATGTATGTGTGTGTGTGTGTGTCATGCACAGTGGAACTTCCCTCTGATGATGACAGCATGGAAGCTGGGCCCTGCGCTTGCCTGTGGAAACACTGTCGTCCTCAAACCTGCTGAGCAGACACCACTCACCTGCCTTTACATAGCAGCTCTTGTCAAGGAGGTAACAGAGGAATCACTTTGCCATCTGCAGTGTGTTCACAAGGCACTTTGCCAACATTTTATTTGGACAGTCCAATGTAAATAACTCACTGAATCAGAATAATTTACAGATTTTACTTTGCCAAGAACACAGTGTTCTCTCTGAATTTGGCCTTCGCTTTATTTGGATCGTCCCATGTCTGTGTAACCACAAGGCGACAACAAACAAATGTTTAACACATAAGTGTCACTTTTCTAACTGTAATCCCAATTTCCACCCTTAGATTAACACAGCTAACAGATTTTAAAGGTTCAATTCACAAAAATCACAAAAAAATCTCCTCAGGTTTCTCACAGTGGTATGTATCTCTGAGATTTTACTGCTACCCAAATACAGTGGAGAGCAATACAAGTGCGTTTGTGGCCTTTAAGGCATAAATAAAAATTCCACTTTAAAAACTTAACAGCAACATGTTTTTGATGACATAGATGAACAGTGCTCTGGTCGCTCTGGATAACCCAGACATGTGTTTTCATAAGGACTCAGATGACAAAAGAACAAGTCTTTAACACCGTATATTCAAAGTGAACTGAATCACCCTTGCTACTGACCAATTCAGTAGCTTTTAGCAGTAGAGCTCCCCTTTCTGGTGACTGAGCACACTGTTGTCAGCTCTTCTATACACAGTACATTAGTTCCTTGTTAAAAGCTTGTGAAAAAACTGTCAAGGTCACAAATACAATCTTATCATTTAAACCATAATTACAAGCAGCTTTGAGGGAAAAGCCATCCACATCATCCTCTAACTCGTTAGTCTGAGTCAAAGATATCGGAAATTTCTGACATCAAGGATATTACCCCCTTAGTGAAAACAAACTGTTGGCAGAATGGCTGCATATGCACTACAGCTGGCAGTTAAAGTCATAATAAAATCCAACACTAATACTATCAGTGAGCTCCTCATTACAGGACCCATACACTGTTTGTGTCTGGAGTCATTTGGTAAATACATAACACAACAAAAGTAGCTAAAAGTTAGCACTAGGGTTAACACCTTGGAAAATGCATGAATATTCCCAAGATGAAATAAGGGTTTTCCTGGTGTTCCCATTTTGCTTATAGCAGTGATTGTGTAGGGCCAGTTTAGTACCGAACTGAACATATTGGTTTAAACAGAGACTGGCTGTACTAATGGACAGAGGACGGTCAGAATTAGCACTGAATATAGGTGACAGTATAAATGGTGCTGAGTTAATGATGTACATACTGTGAACCTAATAATACTGGACAAATCTAAGAGTCCATGTCCTCCATGTCTTCCCCCTGCCCTGTCTGGCCTCGACTCTTTTTGGAGACTATCTGTCTACGTCTGCCTTCTTCTTTTTGATGTTCTCGCCGTTCTCTGCTGGCAGGGAGGTTGGGTTGGGTCCGGATTCCCCCACACTGCCTGTGGTTTTGCTTGGCTCTGTTGTCATCTCCGCTAAAGCTTGTTTCCTCTCATATTGTTTTGACAGGCTGGGTTTCCACCAGGAGTCATCAATATTTTGCCAGGATTCGGGCCAACGGCAGGAGCTGCAATTGCTTCACACATGGGCATAGACAAAGTGGCTTTCACAGGATCAACTGAGGTATTTTTCTCTCTAGTAAAGTGGCTCAGATCAACAGCTGCCTACTGCTCGCTTTTGTCAGCGAACACAAGTGACACAGTGACCAACATGTGCAGAGCACAAGAGCAGGCTGGGTAATTAGGGGATGTTGTGTGCCTGTATTGAAGTCTAACTGACAAACACAAATGGGGTCTGACAAAAGCTGTGTGCCCTGTAATTACTCCTCATGACAGGAGGCTCCGATTTTTTCTTGGACATATGCTTGTATTTGTGCTGTTGTGAATTTACAAACATCTCTCTGAAAACACTGCTGCTCTCCTGTGTTCCCTCCACTGTTTCTGCTGTATTAATGTACCTCCACAGTGCCTTTCATCGAACTTAGTATCAGGACACACACAGGAGAAAAACCCTTGTAGCACTTAATTGAAAGCTGAATCTTCAAGGACATACCATGTTAGGTGCTGAGCACTGTAAGGTGTTGCAGTCCAAACGCATTCCTTCGGCTGCAGGAAAGAGCCAGAGTGACAGCAGATTCCTTTTCTGCAGATCATCTGCAGAACATCTGTTATTTCTAACTGCAAACTAACCCCTCTGGCAAAACCATTTACAGATATTCTTATGCAGAATTTATGTTTTGATGTGACCAGCCTGTATTTTACATGTATCTTTGGTGAATGAGCCAGGTTTATGTAATGTTTGGATTAGTCCTGTAGTTTATGGAGATGTCTGTTCTGGCTCTGGTGGTGCGTTGGAGAAGCAGTGCGTTGGAGAAGCAGTGCCTAGCACAGATTAATGCCCCTGATATGAAGCCAGACAGACATCAGAGCAAAAGCAAAATTAGACAGCATAGTGAGAAATGTTCATCTTAACCTAAAACCTGAATCAGTGTGAGACTGAAGCAACTGTCTCTTTTATGCATGCTATTGTTTGCTTTCCAGTATCTTCATCATTTGACTGCACACAATATAATGAGATGTAGAAAACATCTCAGTATTAAGGGTACACTTTAAATAACTCCTAAAATATTTAATGTGAATGAAGAAGGTTTTAATCTGACCTAGCTCTGCTCTGTCACTAGGGTCGATATGTCAAACCACCACTTTGGTCTAGACTGAAGTTTGCCAACGATTATTTAATTGATTTTCATGAAATTTGTAACAACATTTCTGATCCCCAGAGGATGGATCCTACTGATTCAGGTGATCGCTGGCTTTTCTCTTAGTGCCACCATGACATTCATATTTATGTTATTTAATGAAATGTCTTGGCAGCTATGGGATTAATTTGCCACATACATTAAGACCCACTCTGGATGAATTTTCATCATTTGGTAGTTTCTAGATTTTTATTTATTGGCAGCACCTGACCAAAAGTTTTATTTTTCCAGATAAGCTAATGACATTAGTTATTACTAATGACTATTCCTACCAGTTACAGAGGGTAAGCATCTAATTAGCACTAAACTAAGATGATGAATAATGTACCCGCATGTTAGCAACATCATTGTGAGCATGCTAGCATGCTGACGTTAACATTAAGCTCAAAGCATGGCTGTGCCTAAGTGCAGCCTCACAGAGCCCTTAGCACGGCTGTAGTCTTTTAGTATTGTTCTTAGCTCACTTATTTTTAACCAATTTAATTCCTTTCATTTTATTATTTTCTTGTGTGTTAGTATGGCTATGTTTGTTTTTTAAAATGCTAATTTAAAGCTCTATAGCATAATTGCTTAATAGACTAATCAGAGATGATCAAAGTGGGAACTGGTCCAAAGTATTTTAGGATTTTAATATTGCTATAGTTATCATGAGAAAATAAAATATTTGTCCTGTGTATAGGACAACATAAAACACACAATTTCCTGCTGCCGTTCCTTCTCTCTATCACACTCACACACATATACACACAAACAGCATGTGTACGTGAACTAAATGAGAGTCTGCACAAATGCACCTTTAAGCACAAACATCTTCTGTTTTATTATCTTATCCTGATAGAACAGTTCCTTTGTGAGTGGCTCTTTTTTTTTTTTTTTACTGGTTTTCCTGTTGTTTCCTGTGATCTGGATTCAATTACTGGGAGAATGAGCCAGTGGTGTAAGAGCATGTTGATGCCCAGACAGTGAGTCACCACAGTGTAGTAGCACTGGTGGGGGATCCTAGCCAATGCAGCATCTCCTCACAGGGTGGAAGATGGTGATGTAGCTACAGGTGGATTACAGGACCACAACTCATTTTTGTACTGACTCACATGTAGCTGTGACTCCACATGAAGGGGACTAGCATCCCAGCATGTTTTCTTTACCATTGAATAAACACACCCTAACCGCTCCTTAGTCAGCCACTTTGTGTGGCAAATGAAAGACATCAACAAAATCAAGTATTGTGTTGTTTTTGTACAGCTTCGTACCGGCCACAGCACGGCAGCTGATTCTGTTTTATTCTGTTGTTTTCTATTATATCTTGGTAACTTGAAGTCACTCAGACACTAGAGAAGACTGTGACAAAAGATCAGTCTTTTCCATGTGATGGTGGGGTTTTTCAGTTGCAGAGGGAATTTTTACACTATATCCCGTCAGTTTTCCCAGAAAATGTATGAGTAAGAGGAAGATGAGTACTTGTTCAGGGCGTAAGGTTATGAGAGAGAAGCGTGGGGATTCTCAGGCTTGTTATCTGACGTGTTAATGCAATATTCCATGACAATGATCAAAATATCAGTTCACTCACTGATAATCATGTTTATGACTTAAAACATCCTATAAATGAAGGTTTGTATCAGGAATTAGTCAAATATTCCTACGAGCTTCTTTAGGAGAAAAACCCACATCATTTCCTCTCAGTCTTAAGCAAAGGTTAGGTATTGTGAGAAATATGGTTATTTGCTTTTTTGTCAAGGGTTAGGTTGAAAAGAATGATACTCTTCTACCTGCACACTAAATATAAGGACAGTTAGCTTAGCCTAGCATAAACACTGGAACCATGGGAAAACTGCTGTCTACCTGCTCTGTGTCTTATTCTATTGTTGCTCATTTTAATCTTCTAAAATCTATTTTACTTTGTTTTAACCCACTTAAATCCAATTTATATATTTTATATTGCATTGTGTAAAACTCACTAAAAGCACATTAAGCTCATAAAAGCGCATCTTGTCATTTTTAAATTTCAGCTTTAGTACAGATTAAACAAACATGATATAACAGAAGTGCTGGTAGGTGGATTTTGTTACATGTAGACAGAGATAAACTAACTATTCCTCCATGTTCCTACTCTTTGTGCTAAACCAAGATAACCAGCTGCCGGCTTCACCTTCAATCTACTTCTGAACTGTAAAAATGTAAAATTGTATGATTCATAGATAAAAAGCTACAACTTGCGAGTATGTGATTCCCCTTTGAGAAACATTTTCCCACAACTCTTATCAAGGAGTGCTGCTCCAAAATCTTTTCTTTATTAGTCTTAATTTTGTTACATGATATCATCACTCTTGATGAGGAGTAAAGTGGAAATAGGGATGACAGGAAGACAAGAAAAAAAAAACTAGGAAAATCTCCTGTCGGCTTCCATGTTGACACACCAGGATCATTTCCACAAAACATCCCCCGTCCCTCTCAGTCAGTTAGACCATAGGACACCACCCACACAACCGCTATCTTCCTTCTCATCATTCGACATCAGATGCAGTTCCAGGCAGAAACGTCATTGTATCTTCCCTTTGCTGTCTCTAAAATCCTGTAATAGATATTCATTCTGTGTGTTTTCAGAACTCATGTTTCAGCTGTGCATTCCCTGTTTGGGACTAACCACCTTCTTTTAGCTGTTTAATGACGCCAGCTGATTTACTGATCTGGCTGCAAGCCTGCATCTCCGCAAGTAAACTTCATATCTGTCTCCTCCGCTAGGTCGGAAAGCTGATCCAAGAAGCAGCTGGGAAGAGCAACCTGAAGAGAGTGACGCTGGAGTTGGGAGGAAAGAACCCCAACATCATATTTGCAGATGCTGATTGTAAGTTTTTAGTAATGTTTAATTCACTGCTCTGTTTACCTGTCACCCTCACTAGGAGATCTGCTTCATTTACTGTTTTAGACCCTCCAGTCTGGGGACAAACACACATCAGATGAATATTCTTAAATGCTCAAAAGCTTTGTAGTGCTGTGAAAACCTGTGGATGGATGGGTTTCATATAAATTCTACATGATTCACCAAACTGGGGGTACTGTGGCTTTCAAATGCTTTCAGCAGCCGTGAGCAAGGATCTCTGCAGCCTGTAAATCAGGAGAATGGATCCTGACTCAGTCGGGTGCTTCAGCCGAGACCCATAAATTACTGAGGCCTGTTAACCCTTTACGGGCAACAGCAGGGTTCTGTCTCTCAGGTGTCAGGGATCAGATTTGCACTAGATAGCTCCAATAAATAGCGGGGCAAATGTCCTAACAATACCCTCCATACACAGATAAAGGTAAAGATGAAGGTTTTATATACAGAAGTGATGAGGGTAGCTTTTGCTAAGACTGAATTCTAAATTATTTCACTTTAAACATCACAACTAAGACATTTCTTTCTTAACAATTAGCCTCGTAGTTATAAAATTATCTCAACAGAGCAGTTTTTAAGGATGTGGTTTTGTCTAGCTATTGAATAACAAGCATCTTTTTTGCCAGTGGGTCTGGCTGTAGAACAGGCCCATCAGGGCGTGTTTTTCAACGCAGGCCAGTGCTGCACGGCAGGCTCTCGCATCTATGTGGAGGAGCCCATATATGATGAGTTTGTTCGGAGGAGTGTGGAGAGAGCCAAGAGGAGGATAGTCGGCAGTCCCTTTGATCCCACTACTGAGCAGGGTCCACAGGTGAGTGACGTCAATAGATCTATGGCCTCATGAAAGTAGAGAATTTAACGTTTGAACTGAAGTTTTTTCTTTTAATCACTTTCTGTGTCTCATCTTCTCTTTCATTTTCAAAAGTTTCTCTCTCTTTTTTTATCTGTCTCTTCTGTCCTGGGCTCTCATAACCTGTCTTCATGTCCTCCACCTCTACAGATCAGCTGGGAGCAGCAGAATCGTGTGTTGGAGTTTATCCAGAGTGGCATCACCGAAGGAGCCAAGCTGGAGTGTGGAGGCAAAGCTCTGGGCTTGAAAGGGTTTTTCATTGAACCCACTGTTTTCTCTAATGTGAGGGATGACATGCGCATCGCTAGAGAGGAGGTACAATCATAAAGAACAGGGACAGTCCCTGCACAACACATGCATGTATACCTGTGTGGAAAGCAATGGTGGAAGAAGTGCTCCGACGTAAAAGTAGTAATACCACAATGTAAAAATATTCAATTCAAGATAATGTCCTGAATTCAAAACTATCTGAAGTAGTATCAAAGTGAAAGTCTTCATTATGCAGACTGCACCTTTCATTATATTAGTACGATGATACTGTTGATGCATTATTATTATTATTATTATTATCGATGCATATTGATGTGAAGTGTAATGATCTAGCTAGCTGGTTGAAGAGGAGCTAATTTTAATCACTTAATATGCTGTTTGGTTGTTTAATCTATAAAAATACATAATTAATTTGATTTTTGATATTTCACGTATATGACCTGCAGTCAAATGCATGCAGAAATGCAGTAATTCCCTCTAAAATATTGTGGAGGTATAAAGTAGCATTAAATGGAAATACTCAAATTATTTGTACCTAAGTACAATACTTAAATAAATGCAGTGTTTTCCACCATTGGTGAAAAGACACAGCATAAAATGTGTGATAATATGTGAAGAATTACAAATTAAATATATACAGTACATACGTGTATATATATATATATATA
>NW_018127884.1:6879255-6894834 GCF_001952655.1 Monopterus albus
TTGTAAAGGACCATGTACAATATTAAAAATAAATGTTGCCATTTTAATGTACTATACCAGAGTTAGTTTACAGGTAATTTTCATCTGCTTGTCTCTTTACAGATTTTTGGACCAGTCCAGCAGATCATGAAGTTCAAAACTATAGAGGAAGTGATTGAGAGAGCCAACAACACAAATTATGGTTTGGTTGCAGCTGTATTCACCAATGATATCAACAAAGCAATGACCATATCCACAGCCATGCAGGCTGGCACAGTCTGGTAAGTTCCATCTGCTGTCTTTCATTAGCTGCAATCAGAAACATGCTTTGTGTGGGACATATCGGACTCTGGCATCTAGGGACTGTGAACTGGCAGTGTGCCACTTTACTATCATTACACAAACTGCAAGGAAATGTTTCCTTCCTTTTTTGTTTTTCTCTCAAGTGCCAGTGCAAGACAACAAACATAATAAAACATGAACCGTAAACTGACACCATCATTTTATAATTTGTATAAGTGAAATTGAGTTCACCTAATATTGTTTGGTTTTTTTCTAATTACCTGCACATGTTTCTGAGAAGTGGGCAGAAGAATAACTAACATTTATCTGGCAAGAATTTCTTACCACGTCATATTTGACTGCAATCCTCTGCTGGCAGAGGACACAAGAGAAAACATTTGTCTACCTTGTCCTTCATCCTCAGTGATGCTCCAATCATCCGTCCTACTTCTCATCTTCCAATGAGTATTTTTTTTTGGAACCATCGTTTCTTCCTCGACAAATCCTTCCTATTCCAAACAACATTTTCTCACTGCTGACCATAATGAGCTTGTCTCATAATGTAAAGACATTTGAGACTGACCACAGACAACCAGATGTGTTTCCTGTGGTGACGTCTCAAGGAATTAGCTTTACTCCCTCTTTCAGTATTTAGTCATATCTTTGTTTTCCCATGACACTCATCAGCTTCCCATCAAAGTTAAAACTCTTCTCCAGTACACTGTCCTGATGGTGTCTGATGTTGTTTTTGATCTCTTACATTAGCTCTGCTGATAAGCTGCACAACTTATCACCACAGATGTAAGCATACAAAATAATATTGAGTAATAATAATATTGAATAATATTTATTCCTGGTAGACATACATTTACAAGAAAAATATAAATGATTATGAATGACAGACATACAATGTTACAACCAGTATTCTGTCACTAATGCAATCTACTTTTCATAACATGATGTGTTCAGATTTGTTCCATCTTTATACATGTGCTGCCCTCCATAAACTGGTAGCAAACCTATACTTGTTTAAGGGTTACTGTAAGTGAATTCTTAGACACCCAGTCACACCCCTTACTCCAACTTTCTCAGTCCCAAAATTCACCCACTTTCTCCACTTTGTCAGGTTTTTGCCAAACTCTACTACTTTTTATTTTGTCTTCACAGCATATTAACTCTAGTTCTTTCCTAGGCAGCTGCAATTAGAAAGATCAATAAAGAATAGGACTATTTTCAGCTGCATTTTATTAAATAAAAATTGAATTATATTGTCAAGTCCAAGTGCCCTTTCAAAAGCAGCAGTGATGATATTTTTACATCAGTCTTACAAAATGCAGCTTTAATACTACTGCTCTGAACAAGGTTATGCACCATTTTAGAACAGAAAACCATAGGGGTGATCAATGGTTTGTGTATTTTCCAGGATAAACTGCTTCAATGCTCTGAGCACACAGTGTCCATTTGGAGGATATAAAATGTCTGGCAATGGACGTGAATTGTGAGTATAGCTTTGTATTCTGCTGAATATACACAAATTAGCCACAATATTACCAATACTGACTTTGTGTTTTGAAAACCTACTTTCCAAAATTGCTTAACATCACATAAATCTTTATTTAAGAGGATATTGCAGTTTTACTGGTCTCCAGCTGTGTCTATTCTGTATTTCAATGCTGCTGTCAGTATGATAGCTTAAACAAATTGAACAGCATCGTTACTGTTTCCTGTTGTCTGTTTTCAGGGGAGAGAACGGCTTGAAGGAGTACACAGAAGTGAAAACCATCACAATGAAGATGGTCGCCAAAAACTCTTAAGGCAGCCACACTTTTTTGGGAGGAGGTAGCATCTTCCTCATCATTGAACCGCCTCTTGTCACTCTGTCCATGGTGGCAAACCACAATAACCATCAAAACTACAGTAGTTATGGTAACTACAGGCTGTGACCACTTGCTGCCCTCTCAGCCCCTCCATCAACTCCACCTTGCTCTCTAAGGACACTCAGCCACTCCGTGTCCAGCTATGTCCACCCTCCATGAATATGTGAACTCTCTCTAGTCTAACTGACAACCACTGAACAACCCCATTCTGTATACCTCCTCCACTAACTACACTAAAGCACTCACAGAGGCCATGGCGAAAGCTGTTCTGACTGCAAACCCCAATAACAAACCCTCTCGCAGCCGCTACACCCTGACCCTCACCTCTCAGATGCTGGATGCTCGGAGACGCAGTCGCCACACTTGCAGTCATCCCTTTACTAGCAACTCGTCATGTGTTGGGAGGCAGTTTTTCTTTGTACTGTGTGGTATAATCATCCAAAACCTCATGTGTCATAGTATTGGTAGGATTTTTACAAGCATGTCAGCTCATTCACATCCACTGATGTTGTCTGCCTCAGATATGAATGGATGAAATGTTAGTTCAGACTTAAAATTGATTTTTAATTGTCTTTGTTTATATTTTAGCTCATATGACTTAACACTGTATGTCAACCTTTGACTGATGTAAACATGAAAGACTTTAACCTCAAAAGCATTTTACTCTCACCTGCTAAAAGTTGAATAGATGTATTTTAAACATTATGTAACTGATTTTCATTGATGTCCATCTATGTTTATGTTTATACATTCATATGCTTTAAAATTATAAAATGACCATAGTTGTTTTAATTTTCAGTAAAAACTTTCTTTCTGGAAAACGTGTTTCCCCTAGTGTTCACTACATTATGTCTACACGCTATGTCTGCGTCTCAGCAGGTCACACAATTTACAGTTTCATTGAGGACATACATATCTCATGTACGCATTTCACACTAATCAACTGTAACAACTCACAGCCAAAGAGATGATTTTATTGACATATATGTAGTTTAACACTTAAAAAGTGTTTATACATCCTCAGACAGTGTTTGTCTTGGGACTTATTCCATTGTCAACATTGTAGAACCTTTATTAAAAATGTTTTCATCTTGTCAGCTCCACCTACTGCACAGGGAGTCTCATGACCACCTCAAAGTGAATGTCACCTTTTTGTGACATTTCAGTGCAGCAAAGTCACCAGTGTAAATGACACTGATGATGTTTCAGGCTCCTGGTGTCATTAATGCTAGTAACACGTGTGCTTTTTGTACTAAAAATAGTCGCTACACAAAATTACTGCCAAGTGGTCAAAGCAACACCAAAAAAAAAAAAACGCCATCAAAATATTAAGGAAATTAATAACAAATAAATAAAATAGCAAAGATAAACATGCAGAGCACAAGAACATTTTAAAAAACATGGGCACTTTCCTAATGAAGATTAGTTGGTTGTTCGTGTCTGTGATTTTCCATTTACAAACTTAGTGACTTAGATTGTGACTGACGTTGTGGAAGGTCATGATCAACAGAGGGGGAGCAGTAACTTCCAAGGCCAGAATTTATTTAATGATAACTAACCTCTCAGATTTACATGCATGACCTTGAACCCAACTACTTAACCATGTCTGGATTTAGACTTTACCAGATGGTGAGGAAAGTCAAATACAGAAAGAAAGAACAAAATACAAAAAAAAGACAAATACAAAAAAAGAGTGGAGGGTATAAATACATGCAAGTATAGTGATCATAGGTTACAGTTTTTCTTGATTGCTTTGAAGCAGCTGTCAGTTGAAACTCCACATTTTCAAAACAGTTAACACACCTGCCTAAACAGTATCACTGATGGCAAAATGACACATTTTGTTTGCAAAAGACTCTAACCATGCCAAAACATTTAAAATATGCAACAAAAGCAAAATTTGCCTTCAAACAACACAACTTGCAAACAAGTATATGAGCTCTTTCAGTCAGTCATTACACAATGGACAACAAAATACAAAATACACAACTCAGTGTGAATCAGTGCACCATCTTGTCATAAAAGCCTATAGCCAGTGCCATTTGTCTTTCAATATAGGTGTCAAATTAGCCTTTTTGCAAAGAATTGGATCCAGAATACGAAATACTTTCATACAATTTTTATTGAATACATGATCTTTCTTTTTGTAACTGTGGCTGAAAACTGAAATACCGCATATAATAACTAAATATTACAGAAAAAAATGTAAACCAAAATACAGTAAAATCTATTGTAAGACATAGCCACTACTCAAACTCGGTCTCTTCTGTCTTGAGGATGGGGCCACATGGCCTCATCCACATCACATTCAATATCCTCTCTTGTAAGGCACCTAGGGAAACATCAGGCCTACAGACTGATTGCTAATTGAAGATTTGTGTGAAGCAGTGTCAAACAGGTGCTTTAGTGATTTCACACTGATCTTGGTAGTTTTTAATAGTTAGGAATAGATGGTTTCTCTTTGGTTACCATAGCTAAAACAATGGAGTTTAGACTGCTTGAATGACATCCATGTTAACTGTTTTGCTAAAGGGTGGGAAAATGTGTCAATCCAATGAGAACGTGTTTACACATTTGCAATATGTGTCTTCTGCTCTGCTGGGTTAGTGATGATGAAAACTGAGTGGGTCCTAGTTTCTTTAAACAGGTCAAAGATATCAAGAAAAACTGTAAACGATTAATTACAGATATTGTTGGCTCCCTGAAATGTAGTTACATATATCTGAAAGGTTCAACAGTATTTCAAAAAATATAAATTGGATATGTTAAAAGAGGGAGGTGAGGACAAGAGCCTGCTGAGAGGAGCTAAATCAACAGACATGTATAGTACGATACCACTTTATTGTCAGATAAAAATTTGATCTGGTAATAAATAATAACAATAATAATACATGCGAGTCTGGTTGGTGTTGGTGTTCTTGTTGGAGCTCAGTAGATGTGAAGACAGTGGAGGCTTTCTTTGCCAATCAGCTTCTAAATGACCAGAACAGCTTTTCCCACACCGCCTCTCCCAGCTGGTATTTGCAGCCGTTCCAAAGAGAAGGTGAAAAAGTGATCACTTTATTGTGGCACTCTGTTAACACAATAGGGAAAGTCTGCACAGGCTCTGGACACACTCTCGAGTAAAAAGTGCATCCATGAACCTTTGTGCATTTTCTAGTAAGAGATTTAATTAAAATAAATCCAAAAAATGATCCATGCACATGAAACATACAATAAAAGGAATTTGCTCACACTACACTGGTATGACAAACACATACAGGGACACTTGAAAATATTGTTTTTTCTTCTTCATTTAAAATATATTTTGGTGCCATTAGTTAACTCTAACCCTTCTTTGACTCTGTCATTCACTACAGTCACTTCTTTCCTTCTTCTCTTTTCTTGATTAATGTTTCAGTAGTGAGCAGAAAATGTGTTAATAATTTTTATGAGTACTGCCTGGGAGTTGCCAGAGGAAAAACAAGTCTTGTTTGGAAAAGTATTTTGAGAAAAATAGATCTACTCCTAAAAAATAAAATAGATACATAAATACAGTGCACCTCCTTACTGAGAACCCTTTAGAAAGCCTCATTTTTTTAGCATGCACAAGCATAATGCCACAGTTAAGGACATCTGAAGAAAACAGACCACACACTGACATGGACATTCACCCTTTGTCCAGATGGACCCTTATCCTTCAAAGCCATGTTTATAGCTTCAGCTAATATTCCAGCAAGATAGTGCTGTTTTTCCTATTATCTGTTCTTCAATAATATTTTCTCATGAGCTAACCAACCAAACAGATGTGACTGGGTGTCGCTGTGTCTGGTTGATCATGCCTGATGTTGTCTGGTCCTCTTTATTCGTCACTGAATGAGCATTTGCTTATTTTTCCAAAGACATTTTAGAGACATATATTGCATTGTAGCACCGTGTGTGTGGGTGCATGTGCGTGTTTGCAGGAGAGGTCTGATTCTTCTCTAAATGTTGTGCAAGCGTCTCCGTACATGCTTGTCATTCCAGTGTGGTGTGAGTCGGGACTCGCTGAGTGAACAGAGCTGGAGAACAGAGCCTCCTACACATTGATGCTGTGACAAGCTCATGTCTGCATGAGAATTAAGATGACGTGACTGTTTAACCATAAAAAAAAGAACATTTTGCTAAACCAGTGAATCTACAGTCAGAACGAAACCTTATGCACTACTAAGGAATTTTAAAGTTTTTAAAATAGTAGATTTCACACTGAGACAAGCAGAAACTAAGAACAGCTATATAAAGATTGAACAAAATGTGAGAAAGCATAAAAATACTAAAAGTAAACGGTGCTTCTCAAAAACACAGAGCTTATAGGCAGTCGATGTTACCAGTACTACTGCTTTATTGTCAAAACTAAAGGTTTGCTACAGTTTAGGTGAAAACGTGACTCACACAGCTCTTACTGTCCATGCTGGTTGTAAGCAGATCCCTTCTTAATGCAAATCAAGGACGGAAAAAAAAAATCCATGGTACTTTTTCTGAGCAGAAAAAAGTTAGACAATAAGTTTAACTTCAAAAGTTACAGCTAAAGCTGAAGTTAGAGTCTATCTTGTTGTACCAGTGAAATTACTCTTAGGATGGCCAGGTCAGTCTGCCAGTTAATCGGTCCACAAAAAAAAATATACTGCTATAAATTATTAGCATTTACTATCAAAAAAGTTGAAAGTTAGCTTCGGTTTATTGAACAAGGGCTGTGTATTTTGTCTCCGACACCAGATTTACAGTAGGGACAGATCCCTTCATGGTCAGTATGAAGAGGACGGATGATTACAGCAGCCAGTAACTCTCTTAGCAGTAATGTGGGCATGTAGGTATTGTGTTAAAATACTTTACCAGACTCAATTCTATGTAAGTCTTCAAGTAACAATACAGTTTTAAAAAAGATTATGCAGTGTTTTGGAATGAAACCCTTCAAATATAACTGTTGCAGGCAGGGTCAAGGTCAAGTGTTGGTTGAGAAATGAGAGCTGGCCGCCAAACAAGAAGCAGATGATCATAATCAGCTTTAATATATCAGTGTCCTGCTCTGTTTGTAGGGAGATTTAAACCTGTCTATCCCAAAGAAGATTCAAAATGTTTGTAAATCTGTATTCATGTATTAAATTCATTGTGCTTTCTGAGCAGACTGTTCCTGTTGTCTGAGGTCCTGCATGCACAGCTGTAACACAGCAAAGTGTCAAAATAATAAGAATCAAGGGCCATTGTTGTACATAGAAGGTACTGTACAGTAACAACCTTTACTGATGCCCTGTCATGAGTACATTTAAATGATTAATAGGTCACAAACACCTTCAGCTGAATTTATCACATAAAGCATATTTTACATTAAGAAGTGATATCCTTAAAGACTGGTCAAGTCGTTATGGAAGAATTAATGTATTAGACCATTTAAGCAGTGTCTTGAAATTACTCCAAGGTTAAGTGGTAATCCCATATCCATCAACACTTGAATCCCAATACAAATGACCTGGACTATGTATTTATGGGAAGGAGCACTTATAGAGCTTGATAAGTACCACTGACCAGCCATTACCCTATGGTCAGAAAGATGATATATAAGAGCCATTTGCATGCTCATTTATCCATTCCTTAAGAACAGAATTACTGAAGTAATCTATTGGTTTTCCATGGTGTGCCAAATTCATTCTGGGACTAATGAAATGACTAATTTGTACCTTAAGGACTTAAGTGAGATGGTGACATTGCGGCTTTGAATGGGACCATAAAATTTGTGCTTGACATGTCTATGGCCAAGCTTGAGTGGTACTTTCTTCAGTACAGTGAGGGCAGAAAGCTAGAAAATGATGCCACCAGACTAGTTTCAGTCCTAACTGTGTGGACTTAGTTGGCTCAGAAATTGGAAACTTCTTCAATTGGTAAATTCACCAGTGTAACTGCAAAAACACCATATACATTGAAATTTACATCAGCATGAGCTATTTCTGAAAGGTGGGAGGGGTGTCAATTTGTTCACATGGAACAGTCAAAAATAACCACAAGCCTGTGTCCAGAATGAGGTCAGTAAAATTATTATAATGCTCACAGTCACTAATGATGTCAAAATAGTTTCCATCTGTCTGTAGGGCCGCGTATGAGTCAACGAAGGATGTATGGATGGATGGAATTTGAGCTAAACATCTTTTCTTTCTCTCTGTAATATTTTAGATTATAGGCTGTAGACTACAGTGTAAATATATTGTGGATACCTGTGTACCTACTGTACCTGTAGGTACAACAAAAAAAAGTACAAGGAACAAGAAGGGGATGTCAAATTTGCATTTAGGAATGATCTAGAAATAAAGTACACTGTAAATACTTTTAAAACATACATGGGAAACATTTACCAAAAAAACAGCAAAAAACAAACACATTGACTGTATGTAGCGTAGCTCAACAGTGCACGATACTACTGTATACTGTACATTACACGTCATAGTATTAATTTTTTGCAACTTGAAATGCTGTTGTGCCATTGATTCAAAGTTCAGTTTTTTCACTTAAGAGCAATACAATATTTTGCCTGTAGGACAGCCTACAAATCTGATCAACTATACCCCAGACCTGGATAATTTCACATAATGAGGCAAGAAACTTAAGACGCAGAGACGTGGTCAGACCCTATATGTCTTTTCACAACAGCATTGCCATGAAAAGGAGCTGAACTGCATGTAAGAGTATCATTTTTAATCACCAGATGGACTTTACACAGGGTCCCAGAGCTACATACTGTACTGTTATGCAGTATTATCATCATCATCATTATTGTCATTATAAAACTATGCACATAAGTATTTTTAATAGCTATAGCTAAAAAGGTATATGTTACTTCACTAGCTCAGCCTATATTTGTTATCAGGAAGCACGCAACAAGGACTCATTTGTTAAAAATAAATGTCTTAGACGTAATTTTAACATAACATATCTTATCTAATTGCATTGCATCATACAGTTCATTGTATAGGTAATGTTAGCAATTTTCCTGTTTGCTAGTAATAAACGCTACACTAGTCAGTACATAGTCATTCAAATATACTAATACTGTATGATTTTTTTTCTTGATAATCCGAATGTACTAAAGACACACTACACTGCTCTCTCACACATACACAGACACGTGTTAAACCAAGCCATCACTCTAAAATGTAATTATTTATATTTTGGGGACTTGCTTTTTGTCACCATAAGATCATCGAGTCCTTACATCAGGTCCCCCACACACAAAAACTGAAAAACTGTGTCAGAAAGCCTCTAGTGTTACAAATCCTCTGTATTCTAAAAAGGATTCATGTACATGCATTCAGAAATACAATTATTTCAGATATTTGGAATAAATGGCGTCTTTTCAGTGTTTTCAAAGCGGTCGCTGCAGCACTCTCAGTCTTAAACAAAGCCTGCTTAGGTATGCAGTAGTCTCCCTCAGCTAACTGAATTTGCAGTTTAAATACTTTTTCTACAAGCTCTATTATTGTGGAAAAACATTTCACAACAAGTGTTGCAACATCACAAAAACTGTAAAAAAAAAAAAAAATGTTTATGGCAGCTTTCAAATATCCCAGTGTCTAATTCTGAAAGTGAAAATAAATCAGTCTTTCCTTGGGACCTGAAGAATAACTCTACAAACCAAAGTATACAAACACAAGATTCCTGGGGAAACTTCAAAATGTTTACAACAACTTTGTTGTTTGGATGTTGCGTCAGGCGGCGTGTAGAAGCTGATCTCCAGTGGAGCTCTTACTCTACTACACCAAACTATTTTTCCATTCATCCTACAGCACCACTGAATGTGTTATAGGACAAATAAAATAAAATACCAGAAACCATTTGATGCTGGTTTAAAAAGCATTAAGGTAACCAGAGTTTCTCAGATCAGTATCTCCTCCTCTTGTGTTTATGGTTTCCAGGCCAAACATGTTGTTCTAAACTTTAAATTTAAAAAGATTCTTCTTCTTGCTCAGTCAAGACAAAGGGCATTTTACATTCTGCAAAATAATGTCCAACAACAGCCTTGGTGTAAAATACAATTCAATACTAAACACATTAAGCTTGGTTACTTTTACATCTTTTCTCCCTTTGTAGACAGGACAGCACAAGAGCAAGCTGTGAGCCATAGAACCCAAGTAAAAGAAGTCCAGCTGGCTGCAAATCAAATATCCATCATCATTATCTGCTGGTATTTGGTAGAGTGGACACACGCTGCATTCTAGACCGTTAGTAAAGACAAATAACAATCTGAGATGCCAATAACAACCTAATGTGGCATCAACTTGGGCAGATTGATGTCTCCAAGCTTTCAGCTCCTCAAATCACTGTGGCTGTCATTATTAAAGAAGCAAAGATTAGAGCTGTTGTCCATTAAGGTGACGCTGCCGTGATCAGTCTTCTCTTCCGGACAGTTTTTAGACACTCAGTAAATCACCTGTATTAACTTTAAATGCCCATTAATTACTTTCTTCAGGTAAAATTCATACAGGACGGGAACTGACTGTGTCTCACTAGCCTCCCAAAAAGCACCTTTGTGCATCCCTGTTGAGTACTCATGCATACTGAAAACAGAAAAAGGCATAAGTGAGGACTGTCAGACTGGACATCAGCCAAGAGATGATTCCAGTGTGGGATCTCTGGACAGGTTACCAGTACACAATCAGAACCAGTATCTCATGTTAGCTTCACAACACCAGTCTTCTTCCAAGATGTCAAATCAGCCAAAAAAAAGCAGGAGTTTGAATGCAAAAACGGCTTTGTCGAAATGTTCTTTTAATGACATAAGCTTACAACACTGGGACAGGGTGGGTGCAAGAACTAATTAAAAGGCTTGTTATCAAGTCTCTGCAGGGCCTGAACTAAGTCAAAGCACATAATAACTGCTACGGAGCTTCCATTGCTCCTTTTCCTAAGCCTCCTCTTCCTCTTCACACTACTTCTCCAGTTCATTGTGTAGATCTGTACAGTGTGCATGTACTTAATCATAGCTTTTTTTGCACAGCATCTGAGGCCTTTTATGGGACAAGACTCAGAAAAGCAGAGTTCCAAATCACAGTACTCTGTGCCTGCAGATCGCCAGGAACATTAGCCCTCTGCCAGAATACATATTGTTGCTGGAAGGCTTTTATCATTTGATATTGCATTTTCCAAACAAATTTGCATTTAATCAAATTTCCCAACTGACTGACAGACAGAGGCCTTTGGGCTATATGGAAAAATCAGTAATCCAGTCCTGGCACTGGGAGTATCTGGGTACATCCAATGCAACACAGGTGCATTTCATCTGAATGAACCAGGTGCTGTGCTGCAGTGGCACAGACTCAGTTACCCATTTTCATTTTTATCCTGTAACATTTACAAACGTAGGTTGATATTTATTAAGCCTGTTCCAAATTACCATCAGGTCCAAAAAATATTGTGGCACTGCAATTTTTCAATTTAGTAGAATATTTACCAACACTGATGATGTAAATAAGCACAGTCACAGCTGTTAAGTTGAATGCGCCTCAGCCGATAAGGACGTGCCTGTACTGCACACATACAAGTCCTGCTATTTATTCTTTTTCTCTGTCGCAAAACCCCACTACAACTCCTTAGTAAATGGAAACACGCAATTTCACCAGTTAGTGCCAAAAAATGAATTACAAAACCTTAGCAAATATCGTTCTTACTGACTCTGTTTACATGCACTTACATAACCAGGTTGCAATCGGTTTACTCAAGTAAAATGATTTCTTAACCGTCATGTAAATGGGAAACCTGGTTTCCGTAATTAGGGGAACTTGATTAACAGGTAGACTTCTGCTGGAGAAAACTGATTTCTCTTATATATATATACATGTAATCAGGTTTCTAATCAACTTTCTACAAGAGCGCATGTGCAAAAGATAAGCTCCAAGGTCGCTTGTGCGCATGTGAGTGGAGAAAAACAGGAACTTGTCATCTGCGTAAACAGCTTCATAATTGAACTTCAGGACACTCGAAAATTCTCTCTCCATTTGTTGTCTGTAAATTCTCTCAAGATGACTCTCTCCTACCAGTCCTTACTCTGCACACGCATCCAGCAGCAAAGTAAAGAACTAGACGAAACCACAGATACAAGCCAATGGAGACAAATCAGCCACTTGTTGGATGAATGTGTTTCATCTTCTACTTGCTATTAATAATTTCACAACTAATGGGGCAGCTAATGTCTTAATTTGCAGGTGAAACATCACTAAAGAGACCAAAATCCAAGCTTGATCAACCAGGTCCATCTTTGTTTATGGAGGATGCAGACACATAATGACATTGGGCTTTCCAATTGCGGGTGCACTTGAACAATGCCTTTCCTTTTTCACTGGGTTTATTCTTATTGTTACCAGTCACCATCAGAATAAAGTATAAAATTGTAAAGTGGGGTCATAATAGTGAGACTCTTTGGTATTTTTTGAGCACCACTTGCCAGTTCCAAAATGTGACTGTACATTTTATAAACCTCAGGGGAAAAAAATATGTTTTGTCATATGTGATGCAATAAATAACTCAATAACTAAAATTAGAAATCCCCTCCTGCACACACACACTTCTGGAATTATTTCTTGTAAAGCCATTACTTCATATTCCTAATAAGTGCTAGTCCAAAATTAGTACAGTGTAGGTGTATAAAAAACTTGTTCCAGTATATCTGTCACTCATTAAGAGCAGAGCTGAGTCATCAAACAACAGTCATCAGATAATGACACTAAAAAAAAGCTTGAGATTCACTGTGCATGATTTTTTTCATCAAAGAGCTGCTGTCATGAGCTGTACTATGAAAGTGTGTCAAAGTAGCAAATCCTGTCAGATGCATTAAATCTGCCTCCACCAGACTGAGATTTGAACCAGCTTTGACCCTTCCCTTCAGTGGAGTGATACAATATGAACAGTCTTCCACATAATAGATTAGGTGGTGTTGATTTTTCATTACAAATGATGAAAAGCTCATGTTAATGTAGCGAATGAATTAATTTGTTCGTCAAACCATTTGACTCCATTTCACCCACTTACAACTGTGTTCCATCAATGCACAGTCATCTCACAGGATGTTCTATTTAATAAAGCTGTTATCTTTAACCCCTAACTGATTATTTATAACTTGCTCCCTGATAAATCACAGCCAGATATGCCAAAGGAAACAGCATCCTGTTCATCCAAGTTATTTGGATGGAGCAACTATGCTTTTAAGGAAAAAAGAGAATAAGGAAAGTCTTTAAGCCAGTCTGGGTATCTGCCAACCTGCCACTGACCTTTGCTCTTTTGGTTTGGGAGTTAGCTAGTTTCCTTTTTCCTCTGACATCACTCTCCAGGATCCACACAACGATAACACGGCCCCAATTGCATGACATTAGTGCTTCCTTGAATGCGCATGGGAGAATTGTGTTAAAAATCCCTCATGACTTTAGACTAACTGCAGTTTCCAGCAAGCACCAGCTGCACAGCTGGTGTCCATAGGAGAGACAGAGCAGATACACAGATTCCAGACAGTTATGAGGCAGGAAAATACACTTCCTAGTGTAAGATTTCTCTTACAGAACACCATGACGTGTGTCCTCACTATTATGGCGTTATATCTCAAATGTTATATAACATATAAACACACACACACACACACACACACACATCTAAACTGTTTGGCACACCTGGCCAGTGAAGCTGATTCTGATTCTGATGTGCCTGATGTTGGAGCTGACACAGTATATGCAGTATATCCAGCCTACACCACCAGTAAACATTTGGACACATGTTCTCATTGAATTGAAAGGGAAAGTGTGTCCAAACCTTGATTACAATGTACATATATATATACATATACACTACTATATATACTATATATAGAGAGTTTTGTGTTTGTTTACTTAGGTTTGTAGAGTTATTATTTAGGTCTTGAGGAAGACATTGCTATTTAAGACAGGATCAGAAGACTCTAGGAAACAATATTAATTACACTTCACTTTCTTCTCTAAATAAATATATCAAGATTACTATTTGCAACATAGCTCTATCTTCATATTAGACACACAGTCCAAGCAATTGCTTAATTTACAAGTAAATTAATTTAATTAAAAACAAATTGGAGTCATTCCCTGCCAATCTTAAAGAACTCAACCCTCTGTTTTCTTAGAAAACTAGTTTTACATCACAGTAAACCTGACAAAGCAATTAATCTCCTGTGCTATTGTGTTCAGACACCCAGGAAGTTGAGTTCTGAATTTTATAGCAAATTTCTGCTCAATGTTTGTTTCTCAGTATCTCAAAGCTTAATTTGCTGCTGCAGCCTATTTCAGAAATATGAGCCAAATACTAAAGTAAAGCACATACAACAAGGGAAGAAATATGCACCTTGTGTGATTTCTTGTTTTTTTTTTTTTTTTTTGGTAATGAAAGCCAGATGCAACCACGACCACGGAAACAGGTGATGATAGCATTACACTGAAATTGCAAACAGATGGAGAGGAGCTTGAACCTATTCTTGTGTTACTGTCAGAGACATAAATAAAGTTTTTTTTTCTCTGATGAAATTATTTTTGTATAATTAACAAGAGGCCTCTCTGATGTGTCAAAAAAATCATTTTCATTGTAACCAGAAAGAAGATTGTGTCTGCTGGCAGGGGCGCTTATAACACTTAACAGTGACAACACTGAGGATTATCTCAACTGAAGCCCATAAGATGTGTGTGACACCATGGTTTAGTTTATCTGTTTAGTTTATAATGTGTTGCTACCTGTACAGGTGTGTGTGGATATCAGTTGATGGATGAAAAAAAATCTTGCTGTAAAGCTCTTTCACCGTGGTGCTTTGCCAAATTGAACCCTCCAACAGAGAGACTCCTCTCTTTTCCCTGCCTCAGTAAGTGTACAGGACACAGGTCTGCTTCACATCATGTGAATACATCGCTGGGAGAAGAACGTCTCCAGCAATCAGCCTTGATGAAGCGGCCGGTGGAGCTGTCCTGGGAGACAGGGGAAAGCCACTGTACGTGTTGGATCGGCCTCAGAGCGGG
Source organism: Monopterus albus (assembly GCF_001952655.1). NCBI lineage: Eukaryota > Metazoa > Chordata > Actinopteri > Synbranchiformes > Synbranchidae > Monopterus > Monopterus albus. The sequence goes on from NW_018127884.1 coordinate 6,894,416, forward strand.
AGAGGACACTGTGCAGACCTGTTCTGAATGGCAGCCTGGCCATCCCAGAGAGATGGTTATTTAATGAGCAATTACATCTCGCAACTCTGAGTGAAGCAATGATCCCCACCCTGCAGAAATATTGGCTGGAGCGTTCATCTTGTAACTTCCTTTTCAAGATGTTTTCATACTAAGTGCAAGCGCTCCAAACTGATTGCTCAACTGCAGTTATGTTTAAAAAAACAAATGCAGCTAAATCAGGACCACTGAGTCATCACCATGTGTTTCAGAAGTTGTAAAGTGTTTTATTATCATTTTAGAGAATTGTGAACCAAGTGACTTTAGTGTCTGACAGAAAAGACATTTTACAGTTGACATTTTCCAGGCTATCCCCAGAGCCACCACAAGAGAGCACAGCTGGCTGACTCTCCCACTCACTG
>NW_018127884.1:6894854-6923412 GCF_001952655.1 Monopterus albus
AATCCCAGGCCTTTAGCAGGGATTCACAGCTTCAACCAGCCATCCCAAATGGGGCCTCCCATTCTGCCATTTGGGAGAGTGAACTTTCACAGTAATGGACACTTAAGAAAGCGACAACTTAGCCCAGCGTGGTGCCACTTGGCAATGTGACAAATAATGAGCTCTTAAATCACTGAATTACAGGGTGAAATGATTTATTGACCCATGTAGCAAACAGCGTTACCCAGGGAACATTAAAGATTCCCTCTGTTTTAGATTTCACACATTCTCTAACATGTTTATGCAGCTGGATTGTTTTATTATAAACTCAATTAAGCCATGATAAGTGAGCCAACATTACAACCCCAAATCAGAAAAAGTTAAGACAATATGTAAAATCAAAATTCAATCTGAAAATAGTGATTTGTAAATCATCTGTCCTGTGTTACACTAAAAACAATACAGCAGCACATTATTTGATGAGATATCACCAAGTGATTAAATGTGTCAGGTGTAATTTTGTCCCGTTCTTCCTGCAAACAAGTCCTGGGTCATCGATGATTCAATTTGCGTTTCAAAATGTGCCACACATTCTCTATTGGGGACAGGTCAGGACAGCACTCACACCCTTTTCCTCCACAGCCAGGCCTTGGTAATTTGTACACTATGAGGTTTTGCATTGTCTTGTTGAAATACGCATGGGCGTCCTTGGAAAACACGTCGTCTTGAAGGCAGCATATGTTGCTCCAAAATCTCTGGGTATTTTTCAGCATTAATGGAGCAATCACAAAAGTGTAAGTTACCTTTGCCAAGGGCACTGACATGACCCCAGGCCATGACATACCCAGGCATTTTGAACTTGTTGCTGGCAACAACCTGGATTCTTTACAAAAAAGACCTGAAATACAGATTCGTCTGACCACAATACCTGTTTCCACTGTGTGATGGTCAGTGTCAGATCTCTCTGAGCCCAGAGCAGTGGACCGCGCTTCTGATCACTGTTGACATAGGGCTTCCTTTTGGCACAGTGCAGTTTTAACTGGCATTTATGTAACCAAGTATTATGGTGCCTGACGCAGGTGTGCCAACGTAATCCTGAGCCCATGTGGTTATATCGCTTATAGGAAAGTGAAGATTCTTGATGCAGTGGGTCTGAGGGATCGGAGAGCACGGCCATCTTGCTTAGGCTTGCGCCCTTTACGCACTAAAATCCCTCCAGATTGAATCTTAGAATTATGTTATGCACCATAGAGAGTGACAGATCCAAATCTCTTCCTATTTTTCTTTGAGGAACATTGTTTTTGAACATTTAAATAATTTTCTCACACATATGTTGGCAAACTGGTGGTCCTCGGCCCATCTTTGCTCTTGGATGCCATTTTTGTACCAAGTCATGATCGCAGTCACCTGTCGACATCACCTGTTTCAAATGGAATCATCATTTCATTGTTTTACCTCATTACTGGCCTTGAAATGCAACTGTCCCAACTTTTTAGAATGTGTTGCAGCATCAGAATTGAAGTGTGTTTGTTTTGAAATTAGTCTAACTAAATGTCAAATTTTGCCTTTGACATTCACATTTCAGTTTGCTAAATTTACTTTAGTTTGCAAAAGCTTGAGGTTTCCTTTTTAGTATTTGAAAAAGATTGTTTCCACTATTGTACTTGGATCTTACAAAGCCTGTTCCTGAGTTTTCCCTCCTCCTGGACCTGTGGATTAAGTGCTACTACGATTTTTTTTTAAGGCCAAGCTTAGTTGCGGTCTGTTCGAGAGGATCAGCTCATTTCCTTTACCGCTCTGAGAGCAGAGCTTGTCTTGGAAGATCAACGTCTCCTCTTTTGTTACATCAGTCATGCAGGTCCTGCATCGCACAATGGCGTCGGGGTGGTTGGTGGGGTGTTGACGGGAGAGCACAGAGGACCACCTGACCACCTACTGCCGGGGAACACTCGCACTCACACACACTGCTAATTGTGTCTTTATCGTTCTGCTGACAGCAGATCTGTTTGAATGTTTCTTTATTTGTCCTCCCCCTGCTATAGAGTTAGTTAACATGCTTTATTCTGCTTTGACATATGAAACCACATACACCACAATGTGTAATAGGCTCTTGCATGTTCCAAATAACTGGGCTCTGCTCAGAGGATTATTTGAAACAGTAATGTACAGACTTCTTTCTCAGTTTTGTTGAAATGATAAAGCTGTTGCAACTCTTTTTCCATTAAAAAACAATCCACCTTTATATTTCTATCCACCTCATCTAACATGTTATGATCATCTCCAAATGTTTAGTCTGTTCATAATATGTGTCACATAAGGGACCAGTGGGTGTAGAGGTTTCATATTGATTTGTTTACACTTGGGATATCCATGACTCATATCATCTCTGCAGTTGTTAAGAAAAACATTACAACAGATTTTCAAATTAATGTGCAAATAGATACTTTTGGACTGGATAAAGAAATAAATGAAGTTTAATGAAGTTTTTTTTTTTTATTGTAAGAAATCCTCAGCTTCCTACATTTCCACATCTGTGGCTCTACAAAAACCAAATAGTATTTTCTGTTTATCCACCTCAAAAGTAGTTAACAGGAAACAAAAAGAGACCAGAGCCTAACGTGCAACTGCACATTCTCATTAAAAAGGGGGTTACTAAGACAGGATCAAGGAACAAAATAAACAATCACCAGTTGCACCATTCTTCATCCGAAGTAAGAATGCAGAAGCCGTTGGACCGCTGGCCTGTTAGTGATGGCACTTGTGATCTGTTTTCACTGCAGCCTTGACAAAGCCCAGCATCAGCCTCTTACTCTCGCTCTCACACACACATACACACGCACACGCAAAACCCCCACAGGCCATTTGTTTTGTTAAGTATGTGCTAAATGCTACAAGCTGATTATCATGAAAGGGGGTGAGCTTCTCTGTTTTCTGCAGGACCCAAAGTGTTTTAATAACGCTGGTAAGAAACACCTCTGCTCCAGGAGTTCTCAGACCTCCTTGAACTTCACAGAAGTGGTTCAATGTTGATGAGTCCACCCATGAGTCCGAGGGCTTCTCAGGTCATGGTTTTAATTTGTAAAATGATGAACAGAGCTTACAAATCATAGTCTTTAAGAAAGCTGTACATTAACTTTTTGAGATGTTTCTGTTCCTTAGTTTGTCTTTATATACATTATATAACATTTTTAAACTTCGAGCCATTGTTTAAAAAGCCAAGATCACTGTTGTATCAGATGCTACAAAACTAAATTTGGAAATTTTGAACATATTATGTAGTTCCAAAAATGTTACTGCTTCAGTCATTCAGCACATATTAGCAGTTAACAGTACTGTAACAGTGGGGTAAAACTTTTGTCAAGGTTAATTTTTGTGAAAAAAAAATTTTTTTAAATCATCATTTAATGTCCCAAGCTTACCTCTGAAATTTGTACAAGCCAAATTTCACCACATGGTTATTTTTAATAAACTTGGGGCAATTGAAAATTAGATTAATTAGAGTTACTTCTAAAGCCTGGGATGTTTAAAGACATTAGTAGTGCACGGGAGTCCGGTGCATGAGGCTGCAGCTAAAACAAGGCTCCCACAGAACTTTTTTCTTTTTTTTTTCAAAGTGCATTTATTCAGAATTGCCAGCATTGCTCTTTCTACAAGTCTCCAAAAGACTGGTTTTACACTGTCTACACGCATTACTCCCATAGTCTGTTGAAGGCTGATCCTGTCACCCACATCTTTCCTGCATCCAGGCCACCCAGCATGGATGTGCCTCCAACATGTCATCCCTCTGTGTGGTCTTTAACAAAAGAGAATCAGAGAGACAGAGGGAAGCTGAGCCTTGCCAACGCAGAGAGAGATGTTGCAAAATATGACAGTGTCATCTCTGGGAAGGGAGTGCAGAGAAGAGAAAAGGAAAAAATGTGAAGATGTGAAAAAGAAGTGTGGGAAGAAAGGCAGTAAACCAAGCAGAGCCTGGGGTAAGGTCAGTAGTGCTGTCAGGTCGGTCAGCCTTTAAACCAATTTAAAAAATTAAGTACAAAATATCTTCTATTTTACTTTTATTTATTATATATTGCACAAAAACACATTGATTTAGTTTGACTTAGCTGCTGAATTAAGCAGAAAAGCAAAGTATCAAAAAACACTGTAAAATGACTAAAATGATAAAAACACAAAGAATAAACAATGTGCTGGTAAGACAAAACATCACATTTTGTTTTTGAAACAAACAAAAGCATCTAAAGTAAATGCCAATAAAAATATGAAACTTGTTAATACGTAAATGCCAAAAACAGTTTTGCAAACAAACTTGCTTATGTAATTGTTATTAATCATGAATTCATTATGATTCTAAACCAAAGGACCATAGAAAAGAATTTTCTAAATGTTTTTTGAAAAATACTTGTATTTACCTCAGAAAATAGATTGTTTCAAAAAACAGAAATCTACTACAGTGGTGTGACCTGAAATTGTCATAAGGTATTACTTATTTAGTATGTTTGTGGTGATTCCACACGTTGTGGTCTGTTGTGGCTGTTTCTGGTTGATTTATCTGCCAGCAGATGGATATTAAATAAGCTTCACTGCCATAAGGCTCATTTGTAATTTGTAAGATAAAGATCTCCAGGTCACAAGATAGATATCCAATGTCCTGAATGTGTTTCGTGTTAGCAAACCATTTTGGGGGCTGATTGATATCAGACCATGTCTGTGATTTATGCAAGACTACAATATGTCATGGAAAGATAAGCATTGTGGAAACAAACGCTCTGCAGGGCATGTTGATTGTCCAAGTCTCCATCTGAGCTGCTGCTGAAAATCTTTTTTCTCAATGTTACAGCTGAAGTACTGTAAGTTTGTTTGCCATACTGTCACTGAATTTACACATGTATCACAGTATTTCTAATTATTAAAAAAATTCTAGATATTATGTTTGATATTTAGTTAATGTAAAACCTAGGGAAAATATTTTAAAAATTACTGTTTAAAGTGTTGGTGAACACTTTCATAGAATAAAAATTTTCTTATAAAACAGAATTTGAGAAGCAAAAAGGACCTAACTGAATAAGATGTGTCAAGTGTCAGTTCATCTTTCTGTTCATCTCGGACATCGCCCGGGTCAACAAGGTCCGCATCAGGTGTTGAGGAACCAGGGCAACCTGATGAGAAGTGGGCTACTGGAACAAGACATTCATGGACAAGAGATGAGAAGAGGGAACTATTGGAATGCTACTATACAAGTATCCAAAGGGAGAGGGGTTACATACGGAGGATACTTCGTAAACCAACATCTAGACTAACATCGAAACAACTATAGTTCAGTGTTATAACATCTACAATAAGCACCTGCTATCATAACTAGAAATTGACAAAGTGCAACAGGAATGCTACAGCAAGGGGGAGCCAGGACGCCAGGTCAGGGGGGAGATATCATCATCGTCACCCCCACAATTGAAGATTGGGTACAAAGCCCCAATAACAGGCCCAGATGAGCTTGATTTAAGAGTAGCTGACCTGAGTTTGAAGATCACAAGCAAGATGGACACCTGGAACCCCCGTGGCCAGTTACCAAGACTAAGTGAAGTGCCTTCTGAAAGTCTACTAGAGGATGTGAATGCAGCACTAAGAACAATCCCTACTACGACCATCACTGAGACCAACAAGCTCATATACACCACATTAACTGTCATCCTTGAGATGCTTGGCTATAAGTTCAACAAAGACCATAAGGAGCAGTATCCTCCATGGAGAAGGAGGTTGGAGACCAAGATCAAGGCAGCAAGGAGAGAAGTTAGCCAGCTTCTTGTACTAGCTAAGGAGATGCTCTGTCCCCGCTGCTGTTCTGCATAGGGCTGAACCCCCTCAGTCAGATCATCACCAAGACCGGTTACGAATACCAACTACAGAATGGAGCAACCATCAGCCTCCTCATCATGGATGACATCAAGCTGTATGCCAGGAGTGAACAAGACATCGACTCACTGATCCACACCACTAGGATCTACAGCCAGGACATCGGAATGTCATTCGGACTGGATAAGTGTCATCAAATGGTAACAAGGAGAGGGAAGGTAGTCAGAACTGAGGGGACTGTACTACCAGAAGGCAACATAGCAGATGTTGAGGAGAGCTACAAGTACCTTGGGATCCCACAAGCAAATGGGAACCATGAAGAGGCTGCAAGGAAAGCAGCAACCACCAAGTACCTGCAGAGAGTAAGGCAAGTCCTGAGAAGCCAGCTGAATGGGAAGAACAAAGTCCGAGCAATTAACACCTACGCCCCTGCCGGTCATCAGGTTTCCCCCCCGGTATAATAAACTGGCCGAAGGAGGAGATAGAGGCCACTGACATCAAGACAAGGAAGCTCCTTACAATGCACGGCAGGTTTCACCCCAAGTCCTAAGACTAGTATTCCCCTATCCCTCATTATCCCTTGGTTGGATGAAACAACAAAGATCCACGAATGCATCAGGAAGATGGCCCCGAGTGATGACGTGCTTAGTGAATACCTCAGGCAGCAGAAATCAGAGGAACAAGGGAAGAAAGAGCAGGAACCCTCATGGAAGGACAAACCCCTGCACGGTATGTACCACTGTCAAATAATAGAAGTGGCTGATATTAAAAAATCCTACCAGTGGCTGGACAAAGCTGGACTGAAAGACAGCACAGAGGCACTAATCCTGGCAGCACAGGAACAGGCTCTAAGTACAAGATCAATAGAGACAGAGGTCTACCATACCAGACAGGACCCCAGATGCAGGCTGTGCAAAGATGCCCCTGAGACAATCCAGCACATAACAGTGGGGTGCAAGATGCTAGCAGGCAGGGCATACCCGAAGCGCCATAACCAAGTGGCTGCAATAGTGTACAGAAACATCTGTGCCAAGTACAGGCTGGAAGGGCCCAAGTCAAAATGAAAGGTGGTTGAGAATGACCAAGCTAAGATCCTGTGGGACTTCAAGATACAAACTGACAAACTGGTAATGGCCAACCAACCGGACATAGTATTGGTGGACAAACAGAAGAAGAAGGCCGTAGTGATAAATGTAGCAATTCCAAGCAATAGCAACATCAGGAAGAAGGAACGCGAGAAGCTCAAGAAATACCAAGGGCTGAAAAAAGAGGTAGAAAAGATGTGGAAGGTGAAGGCACAAGTGGTCCCTGTGGTAATAGGGACATTGGGGGCTGTGACCCCCAAACTGCGAGAGTGGCTCCAACAGATCCCAGGAACAACATCTGAGATCTCTATCCAGAAGAGTGCAGTGCTAGGAACAGCTAAGATACTGCGCAGGACCCTCAAGCTCCCAGGCCTCTGGTAGAGGACCCGAGCTTCAAGGAAGGAATACAAGACCGCCCCAAAGTGGGGGGCGAGTGGGGAATTTTTTGTTTGTTTGTTTTTTTTTTTTTGTATATATGTTCATACAGCATTTTGTACAAAATAAAATATCCTGGACTTAAAGCCTTTCCACAAACCCATACACCTCTAACCTACAGACAATATGATGCTACCTGTTTTTGTCTCCTACCTGTAGTCGTCTCCAAACCAGAGGGTCAGAGGTTCAAATCTCGGTGCCTGCAGTCCAGTGTCGAAGTGTCTTTGGGCAAGACACTGAACCCCCAAGTTGTCCTCGAGGGTTAGAGCCATCGGTTGAGTTGGCGCCGCAGATGGCTGCCTCAGTTCTGTACCGGAAACAAATTCCTTGTGTGTAACATACTTGGCCAATAAAGGTGATTATCCTTATTAAGATTATTATAGCCGTCCCTGGTAGGCTAGTGGTTAAGGTGCAGCACTAAATCCATATACCACTGGTGAACAGATAATTACTGCTGCTCTATTAGACAACACAACACATTCACTGTGTTCAAATCCAAAGTAATTCAGCATGTGGCAAATTGACACAAGTAATGACATGAGAAAGTGAATGGATGTAAACGATAACATAATATCAGGACTTTATACGTGAGCAGCTGGGCGACATTCAGCCACTAAACGGTGCTGCTCTGGTCTGCAGAGATCCTGCTAATGATCATTCATGTGAGCTCCATATCCTGTCCCAAAACCTCCAGCCAATTTATTCTAAGTTGATCACGCACGCGCGCGCACACATACACGCACACTCACTCAGCCACACACTGTATTCTCCTGTTCCTTCTCAAATGTGAGACAATAAGTACATATATTAAAATAAAAAGCATTCATTCCTACAGTTTCTCCAGGTGTATATTTTCTGTCAGTGCTTCCGTTGACACATTAAGTTATCCATATGTTAGTGAACAACAAACTACAAATGCCTGGACTACAAGAAACAACAGTGTGTTCCTCATCATTTGTTGTGAAAACAGTTCCTCTGGTGGCCTCCCTGCCCCCAGCCTTCATTTTCCCCACTGTAAATCATGATGAAATGGCTTGCAGGTGTTAGGATTAAAGAATTATCTCAAAGGACTTTGGGCTACAGACACAGTCACAGCTGCTTCTCTACCTCTGCCAGCTCCTTTATTGCTATTTGTTAGCTGTTTAGAGTGATGGACTTGTAGTACTAGTACTTCAGAGGGTTGAGGCCATAGTACATTGACGTTTGCATTAACTGCTCTGGTGTACACAAATAGAACATAACTAGGAAAACTTCTGAGACTTCCCCTGAAATTTCATTTTGAGATCTCCAGAGGGTCTAAGTTGCCAATCTGGATGGTCTGAGACCCCCCGAGACCACCCTGTATTTAACATATTGGGTTATAATATGATATATATTATTTATTTTACTAGCTTTTGCCATCAGCTCTACTGATAATGAAAACATTGTACTCACCATAGAAATTGCTGTGATCTCAAAATGTGGCACCACCTCCAAGCGGTGAGGTGGTTGTAAGCAACCCTCCAGGTTAGTCAGATTTATCTAGAAGGAAAAAACAAAGCACTTTCTGTAAACATGCAACACAGTTTACTGACCAACTTCATGGCTCAACTTCGATCTACCATACTTCCCGTGCTACAAGTGATTATGAGTGGAGGTATGAGTGTGCTCACTTTTGAATGTATCTCAATACAAATAGCAAAAGGTGTTGGCTTGTGAACAACTTGTCTTATTGTCTGATTCATGTTTGTTGCCCTGTTGATGTTATTGATGCTGCTGTGTTCCAGTAAATACTTTAAAATGAAACTTATTTTGCTCTTGCTGAAGAGCAATCAAAATAAGCAGATTTAACCTTTAGACTGATTTGGAAAACATGATTGCTGATAGTTGCTTCTCTGCACATCCAGATATGAGCCATGTTTCTGGCCATGTGATTACTGGAAATACTACATTCCCTCTCCTTTTAGCTCTGTTTGGTCTCCACCAACTCCAGAGGGAAATATTTGGTTCTTCAGCTGCTACAACTCCACTATGTTTATCAGTTAGTTGCTAACCATGTCTGTCTGCTGCTGAACAGGAAGCAGGCAGTCTGTTTTTGTACAATAAACAGCCATCTGCTGCACTCGAAAATGCTACAGTAGTGGTGAGAGTGAACCGAAACAGTAAAGTTGTAGGCTGGAAAACCAAAACAAAGAGTTTTCAGAGTTCCACAGTAAACCTTTCCTTCTTTGTTGTATCTGTTAAGGAGGAACAATTGACACCTTTATCAACCCAATCAATGCACGATGGCCTGGAACATCATGTACTGGCAGCAGAGCTCTAATCAGCCTAAATGAAAGCACCTGAGTGGATGTGCAGGGCCTTTAAAATAATGCCACAGGCAGAAAATCATTGACTTGCCATCTGTATTTTATTCATATGAACTTTTATTAGAATTGACAGATGATTTAGGAAAAGACTATATTTAGCCTTCTAGCATTTTGAATCATGATAAACATCTTTCATGATACATTATGAGACTTAAATCCCCTAGTAAGAAGAAACTATTCCTGGGACTTTTGTTTTCTACAACCAGCTCAGTGTGAGGTATGATGGATGAACAAAATAATGCAAAAACCACATAAAAAAGATTTAACTTTGAAGCAGTGACTTTAAGATTACAAAGGTGATTACACAGCTGAGTCACATTACATTCTCTGGTTATTCCCAGCATGTGTCATTGCTCTAATACCTACAGGATCAAAAACCCAAACTGCAGTGGCACAGCAAAGCACCTGTTGTAAAGTTAAGCACACGAAAAACTGATATTGACTCATTTGTTTATCACAGACTTTGAAAAGGCAGTTTATCATTTGTAGCTGTTAAGTTAAATACCTTACCTACAGTACCCAGTGTAGGACTTGGCACAAAACCTTAGCTATTAAAGAAACACGCTAAACAAATTTCAGAAGGTACACCTATAGAAACTCATGTTCAAAAAAGGACTGAAGCTGAAGGTTCGTCAGGACAGATGGACAATTTTCTGCCTGTGTATTACATGTGGTAGGAATCTGATCTGTTTCTCAGTGATATATTAGGTTCAGCTGGATATTGATATTTATATACACATACAATCAGTCTGAGCATTTTCAGTTTAGAGTATTAAGAAAATTATTGTGTGAAAATTGTGTGGTGGAGTGTATTTCTCATTAGCAAACTTTAAAAAGAGTCCAGACGACAGCATGGATGTAGCTACAGTCTGACTACTAGCAGCTGCTGCCATACAGCATGTAAAGCACGTCACAGAGGAGCACAGCCTTGTTCTCCCCCTCCACCTCTTCATGCATCCACAACTCCTCCACACTCTGCTTTTTATTACCCTGTGCCGTGGCACCTGTAGGGACTGAGGCAGGGATGTATACACAAGACAACCAAGACCATCTGCAGCCTCTGAATGTTGGCCAGAGTGTGACACATTCTTCATTGGTCATGGCCCTCTTTGTCATGTTATGTTTTATGCTGACAGAGTGGGAACAGCAACAAGAAGACAAACAGCCTTTATCAATTTAGTTAAGTGACACTTTACCCTTAGTAGAAATTAAATCTGCCTGTGATTACATATTTGTTATTGTTGCTATAAAAAGGGATATTGTTTAAAAAGGATTTAGTTGTTTAGAAATTCAGAATATGATTGTAACTTGGTGGGACATAAACTGTAAAGAGTACCACCAATCACACCCTTCACACCCTTGGATGTGTAATGATAGTGTCACTGACATCAGGGTGATTAGCAGTAAAAAAAAAAACTAAAAGGTGGAGCAACAGACTTCTATTTTTCTGCAGAAGGTTAAATGTGGGCAAAATTTAGATATATTTTGTATATTTAAAATGGCAGTATGCAGTATTATTCAAATATTTGAGTAAAAACATCCCCCAAAGCCTATCTTTATGGTCTCATCAAACAGCCTAGCAGCAGTGCAGACATATTCCCTTCTAAAGGTTTTTGACTGTGTGTGGAGAGGAGGCGAGTGATTCAGGATTCACATGCTAGTGGCAGCTGAACTTTAAAATAACACGAATGGTAGCTTTAATAAGCATAGTTGTAGTTTTAAATGGCATTTAAAAAGTGAATCATTTTGTTGGCCTTTTTTCATCTCCAAAATGAGAAATCTAAATTTGATCATATACAACAACATAAAGCACATGGTGTGAGAGCTACTATAGAATTTCATTGTTTGATCATAGCAGGATTGAAATTTAAATGCTCTAAAAGTGGAATAAATTCAATTCAAGTACATTTTTTGGAAAGCCCAATGTCACCAATTTGCCTGAGGGGGGCTTTACAAGCTGTACAGCACAAGACGCCCTCTATCCTGTCTGACTGGATAAAGAAAAACACCCCAACGGGGGGATAAAATGCAAGGAACCTCAGAAAGAGCCTATTAGTTGTAGTTAGCTGTAGCTTTTTTGCATAGGACCTCCAATCTCTGGTGTCATTCATATTTTAACAATGAACCAAATTAATACATGTTAGATAGAGAGGCTACCTGTACTGATGAGGAAACAGGAAACCATCCACCCAACTCTGCAGTTTAACTCCGCTTTAATCGAGCTCCCTACAGCCTCTGCAAAACTTGGCAAGTAAAATGTTAATATAATCTTTAGGAATGCAGAAATGATTTCTGAAACTATGAAGATAAGCCCAGTGTTTTTACTCCTTCACATTAAAGTCTTGCACGAGATGCCTGTTTCTCTAAGGTAAAAATGCTACCAACAGCTAACTTTTTAGTTTTGTTTAAAGCTTAGAGGATTTTGATATGATGTTGGTGTCTGTGCAGTTCACCACATTAGAAACACCCCTGTTGTAGTGACATCTGAGGTGAACTAGAACATGCAGAGAAATTAGCTGATTGTTTTTAATCGAATAAATGTGAAGTCATTGCTGTGTGTGTTGTGTTTTGAAACAGTAATTTTACTCATTCTACTAAAAATTTGCCTGTTTATAATATAAAATGCAATGCTGTCCTTGTCTGTAGTTGTTTATCCAAAAAAACGTTGTGCACCAGAGTTGCATCTCAGCTGGAATATATTTACAAAATGAAGGAAGTCATCTAATAAGAGGGTGTAGCTGCCTGTCTGTCTGGCAGTTTAAGCGAAGACAAAACATTAATAAATAAATAAGGAAAACAGTCTGGCCCTATCAGTCTCACACTCAGTCTCCTCTGGCTTATCATACTCTATCCAACCATAATGTGGTGCCAAAGCCGTGCAGCAGAACCTGCACTCCAACGTGCTATACTCCAATCAAAAACACCTGGCCTCGAGGTTTGGAATAGTCACAACATTACAGCACATAAATGAGCCAACTACTCCATATAGGCCCCATTATTGTTGGACTGATGAAGATTTCTGCTTTTTTTCTGCAGAGTTTTAATATTGCTGTAAGACACAAGATCCAGGGCTAAACATAACAATTCAATAAATATTTCTAGAATATAATTTTACAATCACCTGGGAAACACCCACAGAAAAGGTTTTGGCACTTGACACCTTTTTCAGTGTTTTAGAGGTTATGCTTCATGACCCTTTTAATGTAATTGTAAGATTTAGCAGGACTCCAAATTTACACTTCTGGTGCTTGTTAGCTGAGATGTTGTTAAAATCAAGGGGCATGATTTCACTCAAGCAGTAATGAAAAACAATATGATGTTGTTTTGGTCCACCCTCTCTCCTGGACAGCTTTATATTGATGTCACAAACAACACTGGCCAAGAAATTATACCTCAACACACTGGTATACTATAGCACTTGACATAAACCTTTGTCTAGGCAATGATGGAATACAACATACTGAGATAATCAACAGTGGTTCCCACTTTTATTGGAAAAGTGTGTCAGATAATGAAAACAATAGAGCTCTAACATTCACTCAGAATCAGCAGATGCAACAAGTTGTTTGACTTCTTTTAGTAACAGAGATACGTCTATCACAAAGTGGAAGCATTGACTGTAAAAATAACTTTGGGGGAGTCAAGTTTCACCAAATACAAGATGAGGGGAGTAAACAAAGAAAATGTGATATATAAATATTTATGAAAGCAGAAAAAGATTTGGACAAAAGTGCATTGATGTTGTAATATTAATGGGAATACAATAATAAGAATTTTCCTTCTTATTATGACCAAGCTGCTGGGTCGGGTCTCTGGTTTCTCCCCCCTGCCGTGCCCTGGCACCCAGCAGCATCCCCACAGAGATAGTTTCCTTGCTGTGATGAGCTTTTGACAGGCCCCAAAACAGCCCGCTTAATGCTGTGCCAGGCCAGACATAGAGCGGCTGGGATGCTGGCAGCTTCTTGGCCCACACCACGAGGGCCTCAACCCATTTTACCCCTCCTTTTCAGCCCTTTCCACCCTTTCTTTCTAGTGCCTCAGAATTGTTATGGAAAGCTTTCCAAGCAGAGATTGTGGGAGTTCTTTCAAGTGCACATGTATCCACATCATATTTGTACAATCTCCCGTCGCAGTGAGAGACGTGGGTCCGACCAGGTGCTAGACTGTGGCTTCACCTGGGACATGTACCACACCTTTGAGGCTTTGAGAGTGGAATCAAACTTTAGCTCTTTGTCACAAATAACCTCTGACCATTACTGGCTGATCCACCACATTGCCTTGAACATGGCGACTCCACAATCCATAACAATTTGGATTAATACAAGTTCCTTATAGAAACTCAGCTGCTGATAATATGTAAAATGACAAATTTAGAATAACCACAGAAGAAAACAACAAATCTCATGACATGCTTTATGTCAGTAAAATGACAGCATGAAAACTTGACGTAAGACTAAAAACTCAGGCTGCCGAGTCAAAGAACAGAGATACACGACTGCCATCCAGTGCTGAACTATGAGTACTGCCTGCAGAGACTTAAACATCGTCCCTCTGCTACAAGATGTGTCTACACAAGGATAACTCATTATAGCTATACCAGGCCTTTTCCATTTGTGGTCAGTTTTATGGCTTTTGAACTGTAAACATTGTTCCAGGGAAAAGGAAACATGTCTATTGTGACTTTCTTATCTCACAGAAACTCCGTGGGCTGCGCTTTCATTAAACCTGTAGGTCAGTTAAGCACTGGCCAAAAAAAAAAAAAAAAAGTGCTATAAAAGTTTTTTAAAAAATGCACAAGTATTTTATTGTGCAGTACAAATTATCAAAAGTATGTTCTCTATGAAACAGACAAAAAAATTGTTAAAGTTTAAAGAGTATTGATTATGCTTATTAAATGCTCTTCATTATGAGTGGATGGAGATGAAGAAGAGTTCTGGGAAAGATACAAGACAAGGGCAGCTGTTGCTATAAGCAAAGAACTGGAACTTTAAACAACATCTGAAAGTGTGAAATAAGGCAGGGCTACTCAGATTTTCACACTTAACAGTTTACCATGTGTAAAACACCGTGGATACAGCTGCCAGTGGCCACACAGGCTTTCGCTGGATGAAAGCAATGGGTTTATCTAATGAACCCTGGTAAACATAGGAAACTGAGGAGAACAACAGAAAACTATTTCTTATTTCAATTTATTGTAAAGATTTAATTGATGCTAATTCATATATGACGTCCAAATATGTTTTGTGTTATTTTTGCCCAAAACAGCCTGCTTAATGCTGTGCCAGGCCAGACATGGATTAAAATACATTTTGTGGCCTAAAGAGCCTTAAATGATTCTGATCCCTCGTATATCCTCGATCTTTTACATCCCCATGTTCCTATTAGAATGCTTAGGTCTAAGAACCAGTGCCTCTTCTTTTGCAGCCCCTACTTTGTGGAATAATCTTGCTCTGCATATTCGATGGCAGTCTCACTGTTTTAAATGTCAACTTAAAACAACTTTATTCATTTGCTTTTAATCAACGACAAGTTTTTAATTCCAGTTTTATGAATTGTAGCTACATAGTCATGCACTGTAATTGATATCTTGGTTTTTACCCATTGTCATTCAGCCTTCTTATCAGCACTTTGCGTCACCAGAGAGTTTTGTATTTCACATAAAGAATTTTGGTGAGATAAGACTGAATTAAAGATGCCTAGCAATTATCTACTACCTGCAAATCTGGCAAAACTGCAGTAAGCCAACACAGCAAAACCTCTGTAAAACACCCGGCACTATTCAGGCCACAACAGATCAGATTCTTCCAGTATCTGTGTACAGTAATACAAAGACAAGCAGTCACAGGAAATACTACATGATGTCTACATTCACATGCAATAACCTCTGGTGATTTTAAAAATTCAAAACAATCTCACAAATGTGGAAATGCAATAAATTAGTTTTATAACTAGCACTCAGTGCCAGACACCTCAGTCTTTTTATTTTCCTTCTACAGATTCACACACCAGTCAGGGATTGCTTCACTGTCTACTCTACTGGTGAGACAGCTGTAGGACTCATGAATGTTGCAGCCACATTTCATACTTTCTCAAGCAGTCAACAGTCATGACAACTATGCACAGGCTTCCTCTCTCTCACACACTCACACACACGCACAGTGAAATAACTGAAGACCTCAGCACCTCAGTCCTGCCAGGAAAGTATTTACTTTCCTCGCCATCCCATCAAGAGAACACACATACAGAACGCAGTGAAGTCACACACATGCAGGGTTGTTTCTCATTCATAGCTTATTCCATTTGCATATGAAATGGCACTGGCGCAACAGCAGCTTCAAAATCTGATTATCTGGTCAGACAATATACTAGTTAACAAAACCTGCTATGAGCTAAAAACAATTTCACTTGATTCAGTTCTTGTGCAGTAACAGGCGGGAAAGCTGGATTTTAATTGGGATGAGGAGACTGGCTGAAACCTTATCTGTAGAAAGCTGCAGTGTACGGCATTATTTCATCTCCTCGTGTCCTAAAAAATATAACAAAAACATTGGAGAATGGAAAAAGTATGACCTCAGACGTTGTAACCTTACAGATATAATCCAGTCATTCTGCTGGGGGCCTAACCTGTTTAACGGCAGTCTATACATCATACTGTATATCTAATTTAAGGCTGAGCTGACTGGTCTTTTAAGAGGCAGTTTTGAAATCACATTCCAGTTTCCCCACCCTAACAGCAAATTATTTCTACTCCCACGAGACGCGTGATTTCAGACTCAAAGTTGGAGCAAATCACTTGCAGATTACTTCATCAGTTTATTAACCTGAGGGTTCTGGGATTCAAGTTGAAGTATAAACAACCTCATCTTCAAGCGACAATATAAAAAAATAAATAAATAAATAAAAAGCACTGGAATGTGCATTTGGTTCCATCTCAACAACAACATATATTCAGAGTCAGATTTGATGCCAGGCACCATGGTGAAAATCTACAGCAAAAAACGTGCCCCATAATTGGTAACAGTCTCTGAACTTAAGTAAGGAAGGTAGGCTGCAATTAATCCCAGCACAATGAGGACCCTCTGCAGAGCGTGCTCATGTATTTGTTATTGTACGTCACCACAGGGCCACTCTGGAGCCCATCGGACACAGTGTCTAAATACATAGCAATCAAATGTTTTTCTTCCAACATATCTCCCACTAATGTCTCGGTAACAATTACTAAAGGTTATCGAGGGGCATCTATCACCAGACTGTGACCTACATGAACTCACCCTCATTTCCCCCATAACATGCCTCAGTGCCTTATTGCTTCCTCATTAAAATCCCTGAATCAGGCCGTTTAAATTGAGCTGTACTACAACCCTCCGTGAGAACTGGAGGAGAGATGATGGGAAAGGCAGTTTAGAAAAATTTTGAATGTAGCTGGCACTTCTTATCTACCACAAACTAGCAAAGTTGAGAAATGGTATTTGCCATGTTGCATTAGCCTGCTGCCGTCCCATCAACACCAGCCATTCTCAGCAACAACATGATCCAAATGCAGTCCAGATGTCTCAACCATCAAGCTTCAATATCTCACTAGCCCTGCATTAATCTTATCAGGTGTGTAACAGAGCCCAGCTTGACAACATCTCACACGCGTTTAGAAGATCGGTGCCTGCAGCTGACTCTGGCTTCACTAGAAACTGCTCTTAAGTTACAACAAACAATTATCACCTTCTTTTCTCAGTATCAAAACTAACATACAGATGGCAGCAAATCAGTCTATTCTTAAGAATTTGCCTATCAGGCCCACTTTCCTTTCTTGATGCTCTCATCAGTGGGCAGTTTCTTACCAGTGAAGACAAAATGAAGAGTTTGGGAAAACTGTGTATTGTCAGCTGACTTTACATAAACACAATCATTTGGGAAAGCAGATGTGTCTATTCACATTCTGTAATAAATAACACCTGGCAACTACTTGCAGACTCATTTCTACTATCTGCTGAGCTTTAAGTGAATGTAATTATTAACACACTATAAACGAAATGCTAGCTAAAAGAACTCTAAGCCTGAGAAAGCCATAACAACAGTTTCAGTACAGTGATAAGAAACATTTTCCTCACAATGCTGTAAATGCTTGAGATTTAGCATTTAAGTGTCCGTCAGCAGCACAACACTGACGCAGCTGAAGCCAATACGAATTCAATGCCAGTTAAGTAAGCTAGTTACTCATTTAATTTCCAGAGCTAAGCCTGGGATGCCTTCACACCATGCAAAGACCCTTTTCCTCTCTTAAGATTTCTTGTCCTTGGAGTGAAAATCCTGTTTGATTGGTCCTGTTTTCAAGGTCCAAAGCCTGTTTCCCTCAGGGCCAAGGTCACACTGGTTTCCCCAGTTATGGCCTTCCAGGATCAGTCTTCCTCTGAGGAGAGCTGGGCTCCTTCATCGTGAACTTCTCTGTAGGCAGCCATGGGGCCACCATCAGGAGTGTAGCTCCCCATGGAGATCTTCAAACCCTCAGACAGTTTCTGGGCTGCCAGCTTGGCCTGCAACTCCTGAAATTAAACACAACACAGAGAAAAGCTGACATGAATAGGCTGATAAACAGTAGACAGGCACATTATTATAAAGCAGCACAGCCATAGCTATTAAACCTTCAACAAAAGTAGGACTGATACTAAGCTTAACAGGCCTCTGTAAGCTGACAACAGCACACTGTTTGATGTTTGGCTCTGGAGTGACACACAGCGGCTGCACTGCCTGAATACTGCCCTCTAGAGCTGGTGGGGAGACGGATATTTCAAGCTTGGATTCATTATCAAGTCCACATTTGATTAGACAAAAAATGTCACAAGTCACCACTGTATAAACTTGATTTGTTTAAAATGCTGCATTCAGGTGCAATACCAACACCAAACTCACTGCTGCCAAATCAGTCTGATGTAATAATGTTTCAACAGAAACCTGAAGGTTGCTATTTTCACACATTACATGGCATGCTATGATTGTGATTAAAATAATTTCCACAGCTCTTAACATAATGTATACATTTAGTTTTTTAAGAAGGTACAAATATCAGGAAGTATTATGTATTAATGGCAAACAATAAATCCTTGTTCTGTTTTTAACTGAATTACAGTGAGGAACAGAAGTATTTGAACACCCTGCGATTTTGCAAGTTCTCCCACTTAGAAATCATGGAGGCGTCTGAAATTCACATTGTAGGTGCATTCCCACTGAGAGACAGAATTTTAAAAAAAAATTTCAGGAAATCATATTGTATGATTTTTAAAGAATTTATTTGTCTTGCACTGCTGAACATAAGTATTTGAACACCTGAGAAACAGCAAGAATTCTGGCTCTCAAAGACCTGTTACTGTGCCTTGAAAAAGTCCACCTCTACTCCACTCAATCTAAATTAGTAGCACCTGTCTGAGCTCTTTAAAGACACATGTCCACCCCACAGTCAGTCAGACGCCAACTACTACCATGGGCAAGACCAAAGAGCTGTCAAAAGACACCAGAGACAAAATTGTGGACCTCCACAAGGCTGGAAAGGGCTACGGGGCAATTGCCAAGCAGCTTGGTGAAAACAGATCAACTGTTGGAGCAATTGTTAGAAAATGGAAGAGGCTAAAGACGACTGTCAGTCTCCCTCGGACTGGGGCGCCAAGCAAGAACTCACCTAGGTGGGGTATCACTGATGATAAGAAAGGTGAGGAATCAGCCCAGAACGATAGGGAGGAGCTGGTCAATGACATGAAGAGAGCTGGGACCACAGTTTCAAAGGTCACTGTCGGTAGAACACTACGCCGTCATGGTTTCAAATCATGCATTGCACAGAAGGTTCCCCCTGCTCAAGTCATCACATGTCCAGGCCCGTCTGAAGTTTGCCAAAGACCATCTGGATGATCCAGAGGAGGCATGGGAGAAAGTCATGTGGTCAGATGAGACCAAAGTAGAACTTTTTGGTCTCCCTCAGTAAGAGCACTGAAGATGGGTCGTGGCTGGGTCTTCCAGCATGACAATGACCCCAAACACACAGCCAGGGCAACTAAGGAGTGGCTCCGTAAGAAGCATTTCAAGGTCCTGGAGTGGCCTAGCCAGTCTCCAGACCTGAACCCAATAGAAAATTTATGGAGGGAGCTGAAACTCTGTGTTGCCCAGCGACAGCCCCAAAACCTGAAATCTAGAGGAGATCTGTGTGGAGGAGTGGGCCAAAATCCCTGTTGCAGTGTGTGCAAACCTGGTCAAGAACTACAGGAAACATTTGACCTCTGTAATTGCAAACAAAGGTTTCTGTACCAAATATTAACACTGATTTTCTCAGGTGTTCAAATACTTATGTTCAGCAGTATAAGACAAATAAATTCTTTTAAAACTCATACAATGTGATTTCCTGAAAATTTTTTTTTAATTCTGTCTCAGAATGAGAATGCACCTACAGTGTGAATTTCAGACCCCTCCATGATTTCTAAATGGGAGAACTTGCAAAATCGCAGGGTGTTCAAATACTTCTGTTCCTCACTGTATAGTCACCATATGTATTTATAGAAACATTTTGTTTACTGTACAAAAGACTGTGTTCAGAACGACTTTAGCACTGTGTGAAGACACAAAGCCCTGTCATTATTTCAAGTGAGGCCAGTCCAGGGGTGTCGACACACAAGAGGCTCCTCCTGCAAAAAAATGCAGGGTTGTTCAAAAATATAGTCAAACCTGCAAAACTGCTGCTTGACTATAATAGAACATCACTTGCAAGGCACTATGATGGACAATCAAATACGTGCAAGCAAAATGTCTGTGAGCTTACCATTTTGTAACATGCCTAGTCCTTGCAATTAAAGATAAAATCATGCTGATAAAACCGCAGTGGCTAACAGAGCTGTAACATGCTTTCTCATAATATAAAACACTGTAGTAGCAGGGATGTCCCAATCCAGTTCTTTTGGCCCAGATACTGATCTAATGCCTTTAATATAAAGCATCTGCTGATACTGGCTTGGTTCCAAAATATTAACTTTATTAGCTTAAATTATTGATATGAATAAAAGAATAACAGGGAGCTGGACAACACACAGAGAACTGCAGATGCCAACTACTACTTCATATCCTTATGTGAACAGAGTTGGTGTAACTGGTCTGGTTCAGATATCTGTTTGACAATTTAATAACACGCATTAACAAAAAGGTGGTAGCTGTAGTAGCACCAATGAACAAATGCATAAAACTAACCATGTCTACAGTGAAAGCATATCTCACGTGCACATTGCAAGAGGCTCGCATCTTCACTCTCTCATAGGAAACTATAAAAACACACAGAAGAACCGAGAGAAAGACTTTGGAGAAGGGAAAATTAGGGTCCAGAACTCCGACAAATAAATTGTGAGGGAATCACTGGCTACACTTGCATGTTACAGTATATTCAATCCACACTCTAAAAAGAACTGCCATGTTCATTGTGACTGATGTAACAGATGATTCATCATGTATTTTAACTGTTGTTGCTTGATGTCTTTTTCCGTTTTGGTGGAGTTCTGGTTGGAACTAGTGAGCTTTCATCGTTTTGTTGAACTCTGTTGAGCACAGCTCCAAAAAAAGTAGACTTGAAGCTAAAAATAGGCTTCAGGTGCCATCCCAGGCAGCGTAGACAGCTGGATTGATTAATATAGCAGCTTATTGTTTGGTGGCACATGTGCCTCTACTGAGTCTGCTGAAATACAGGAGCGGAACTGGATTGGTTTCATTCTGACTAATACTGATCCTGTGAAATATGCCTGTTTCTGAGTCGATACGGATGCTTGGCATCGGATCAGGACATGTCTATTGTGTAGTGTTTTGCTGCCGAATAAACTTTCAAAATAGCGCATTTGTTACTCTGGATTGTGATTTCATGTCTCACTAAAGCAACACACCTGCCTCTTGCATTTTTTAACACAGGGCTGTTCTCAGTGTCAACACCCACCAAATCCTTTTAAGTCACCACTGCTCATTTTAACCAAGGCATCCAAATACTCACCATGTTGCCACCCAAGATGGTGAGGACCTTATTGAATTATTCAATGAAATTTCTGGCCCTGTCAGTTTGCCTACAGTTTAATTTATGCACTGTCTCGGTGGCACTAACCTGCTGCTTCTTCAATTGTTCCTCCTGGAGAATGGCCGACTCTTCCAGAGACAGAAGCTGGACCGGATTGTAGTGGAGCGGAGGGAGTTTGGCTGCAGTGATGTCATCCAGGTGTTTTCTGTCCTGCTCTCTCCTGGCCTGAGTAGAGAGTGGCGATAAGCCTTCAGAGAACTGCCTGGGTGACAAGGATCCTGATGGCGAAATGTTATTTCTGTGGGGCAGCCTGGAAACACAGTTAAGAAAGTGTCACTTAATTATGAAAACAACATAATTATCTGAGTATTTTTGTTATAAATGTATAGAAAAGTAACTGTCATATCATAAAAGTCTACTTACTGATTTGGTTTGAATTTTTGCTTCCTAGGAGCTGAAGTCTTCTCTGTTTTTTCCAAGATAGTTACATAGTGAGACTTTTTTGGTGGCTCCTTTCTGAGAAAGTAATTGTCTCTTGCCATACTGTTTAATGGGTCTTTGGACTCACAACTGAAACCAATAGTAGTTTCAGACAGTCTGACCTGTTCAAAGGCCTCCACAAGGTCACTGTGTTTTGTCTGATCAGAGTTCAGAGAGGCCTCAGCAGCAGCCGTCTCCATTGTTTCACCAGACGCTGCTCTAGAGAGAAACGGATCCCCTTGCTCATCCGAAGCAGCATTTTCCTGCACAAGTGCTGGGACAGGTGAGATCCCCTTCTCCTGTACTTTACTGCAAGCAGTAGCCTCATGTTGCCTGTTTTGGTGTGAGGCTGCAGGTGTGTTGAGGACAACATGCTGTTGCATAGTGAAAGCCTGCTGGTACTTGGACTGTAACTCTGCCCTGGCAGCAGACACCAAGCTCTGTCTCCTCTCCTCTTCACTGCAGTGTTCAATGGCAAGTCGCACTTTCTCCACAAATTCTGATATCTTTTTTCCTTTGTCAGGAAGAGTCTGTAATAACCTCCTAGGAACAACACAACCATCATTTTGTGCTAGATTCAAAACACTCGCTGAAGATACAGATGGAAAACATTATATGAATACAGAAACACTAAATGTCTCATGTATAATGCTAACACTGTACACTCTATTACTACCTGATATAATATTGCTGTATAACTCATAATAGTTACAGTAGTTCATAACTATTTTGACCACAGTTCCTTCTTTTCATTGAAAAACATTACTCTTGCTTACATTCATATTAGTCACATTTAAAACTGGCTCCACTGGTGACATCTATTTGTCCATAAAAATGATTTTCACATTTCCTTTAAAATACTTTTGACATCTATTGGTTCATAAAGGACTGAGATAACCCTTGTTAATGAATCCTGTACCGTACCGTTCACAATGCATTTACATACAGCGTGGTGCATACGTACTTATTAACAACTCTGTTATAGTTTGTGTTATTGAACATAAAGATGATTTGTGATCTGTCAAGCTTCAGACGCATAGTGTTGGTAGAAGACCAAACATCCTCTGCTGTATTCAATCACAGTGGAGCAGCTCTCATTAGAATTAGCAATAAACTTATTACTGTGCTGAAGTCACAGACATGGAACACATGCACATCAACATACATATGGATAGTGTAATGGAAAATTTTGTTTCCATCTTATCTCTGTTGCAAGGGTGATGAAGCTTCCTGTATTTATAAAACTATGCTTTTCTAAATCATTTACTGTATGTAGTCTCAGGATAGACTAATCAACTTACTGAGACGGTGCTTATTTTCATGGCAAGTGTTGCTGCTATCAAATAAAAACTTATAGATGAGATCTGGATTTTGGTATTTTCATGTGTGTGTGTGTGTGTGTGTGTGTGTGTGCGCATTTGTGTGTATGACCTGGTTGGGAGGGGACAAGTGCAAAAATGCTATTCGTTACATTTTAGAGAGTAACTATGCTTTAAGGTAACTTAGGGGTTATGGAACTGAATATCAATGGCAAGTTCCCTGGATCCATAAAAATTAGAATTTAGTAGAATGTACATGAAGGCATGAAACAGCTATATTAGAACACACTAAAATGAGGTTAATCCAAAGCGACCTTTTGGATAAACTTCAAGAGACTTCATAGCCTACGTACAGAGGAGCTGCATTTTCAGTTTAAGAAGTAGGTAGATTTGAGAAATAGTTTGATGTGAGCAGTTGACTATTGCATTGCTAAGTTTGGTTTTGCTATGGGGGCTGCACAAAGCACAAAAAAACAAAAAAAGCGGAGCCACAAAAAAAGAGACTAAGGTACAGCAGAAGAAAACGCTGGAAGCTAACCTACAACACCAGCTGACCACCCTGAAGAATGATCTTCAAGTTTTAACAGGCCAACAGCACTCTCAAAGAGAGACATTTATTGGAAGACAACAAGGTCCTCAAGGAGCAGTTAGAAGATGCTCGGCAAGATCTTAACCTCAACAGGGAAGCTAGCTTACCACAGCTGCTGACCAAACTGAAGAATGATCTTCAGCTTTCACAGGCCAACAGCACTCTCAAAGAGAGACATTTATTGGAAGAGAAGAAGGCCCTCAAGGAGCAGCTAGAAGATGCTCAGTGAGATCTTAAACTCAACAATGAAGCTGCTGACCCAAACTGTCTTACAGTGCAATAACCAGGTGACCAACATGAAGTCTGAGCTAGCTATAGAAACAACCCGCTTGGAAACTGAGCGGCAACTTCGTAAAACACTGGAGGCAGAAACTGAGTCCACTCGCACCCACCTGGTTGAAGCCATAAAGGAGGCTGAGCGTTGCCTGGCAGCTCACAAAGTCACAGAGAAAGCTCTACATTCAGAGAAAGTGAAACATCAGCATTTTATAGACAAACTCACAGATGAAGCAACCAGTCAGCGTGAGACAATCAGCAGCTTGTCCCAAAAATTGGCCGCAGCAGGGACTCGTGCAAACAGCATGGAGAATAAGGTCCACCAGGTCACACAGCAGCTGACAGAGAAAGGCTTACTGCTGGAGGTCCTACAGAAGGAGAAAGAGCAGGCAGCTGTGCGTGTCAAGGAGTTAGAAACTGCTCTTCAGTCCAAGAGGGAGCTGATCAGCCATGCTAAAATTTGCCGAGATCAGCTGAAGAGCCTGAGTCACAGCAAGGACCAGCTTGAGCAGAGTAAGAGGCAGCTGGAGGAGGAGGTACGAGACCTGAGATATTGCATAGAGTCCATGCAGCAGTACCGTTGTGATGCAGAGGAGAGGGCCTATAAAAATATACAACAAAAACTAGAGCAGGTCAATATCCTCCAGCAGTCCCAGGAGGCAAATGATGCGCACTCTGCTGGAGCACAAGATCTTCGAGCTGGAGAGGAAACTGGGCGAGGCTCGCACGACCCAGCAGGATATCCTTAACCAGAGAGACTCCACACACACAGAGCTAGAGCGATATCGCCAACTCTACACTGATGAGATGCATCTCCGCAAATCACTGGCTGTCAAACTAGAAAGGACAGAGAGTCAACTGTCAAAAGCCAATTTCATATTGGTCTGTGAGCACAATAGGTCTCTTATCACCAGCAGCACTGCAAATAGTAGCAGGGTGGAGGACCATCTGGCTACATACGGAGTGAGTTGGATCGAAACATATCAAGGTATTTAAACAATTCCAGAGCAGAGCAGAACGCTGCCTCTACGCACTGGGAGCCGGACCACGTCAGTAGGGGGACAGACTGCTTGGAGGTACTAAAGAGGAAGTATATGATCTGACAGACCTCTGCTCATAAATAATCATAACTAGATATATTTCAGCTAAAAACAAAACAAAACAAAAGTCACACAAAAACAAAAAAAGGGCAGCACAGCGGCGCTGTGGTTAGCACTGTCACTGCACAGTAAGAAGGTTCTGGGTTTGCGCCCTGGCCAACACGGTGCCTTTCTGTATGGAGTTTGCATGTTCTCCCTGTGCTGCATGGGTTCTCTCCGGGTACGCCGGCTTCCTCCCACAGTCTAAAGACATGCAGCTTAGGTTGATTGGAGACTCTAAATTGCCCCCAGGAGTGGTTGTGTATCTAGCCACAGGGGTTTCACATCAGTTACTTCTGTGCCGGTCCCAAGCCCAGAAATTCCTCCTTGTGCAGGTCTGATCCATAGCTACAGGAAGCGCCTGGTTGAGGTTATTTTTGCCAAGGGGGGGTCAACCAGTTATTAATTCCAGGGGGTTCACTTACTTTTTCCTCTACCATTTTGAATGTTGAATGAGTATCTTCAATAAAAACATGAAAGATCAGAATTTTTTGTGTTGTTATATTAGGCACATTATATTAGTCAGTACTCTTGATTTAGATCAACCGTATTTCTGCTAAGGCTTACATTTGCAAACACCTGCTTTTTGTCTGGACACAGACGTTGCACACTTTCATCATGCAGCTCTTCAGAAACTCTCCCTCGGGGTTGATTTTCTCCTCTGCCTCAATAAAACTTGCTTTCACAGCAGCATCACTGTGTGATTTCACTTTGGTGAAAATGTCTGCTGTGATGTCAGATTCCTCTTCAACTCCTCTACCTTCTGTAGCTTCTGCTCTGCATTAACGTTTTTCAGCTTTAATTACAGCCACATTAGCTCCACAATTAAGACACGGGTTTACCGGCAATGTCAGTAAACATACTCAGCCTCCCACCGGTTTAGAAAGGCTCTGTTTTCAGAATCAACTTTTCTCTTAGCTTTGACCTAAAATTAGGGTTGTATACATCAACAGACGCTTGATTGATCTGACGTAATAGTCGCAGGACGTAATTGACGCAGGTAGCCTATAGTTCGGTAAGCCAACTGTTGCGCTGCACTATGGGATTTGTAGTTTGTGTGTTATCGGTGCTTCATATCGCCGGGCCATTAAAATATATATATATATCGCGGGCCGGATGTGACCCGCGGGCCTTGATTTTGACACATGAGCCTTAGATGAAGATCAGATCACATTTTATGACAAATTAATTTAGAAAACAATGAAATTCCAAAAGGTTCACATACTTTTTCTTGCCACTGTAAATACAGACTGTGTTCCATGTCTGTGCATGCTAGTGTTTGTTTTGTATGCGTGTGTATGAGAGAATTATACATGTCTCTTCTCTCATACCTTTACCATTATCAGACTACATACTTTGATTGCAGTTGTACGCCAGGAATTTCCACTTTAAGTGTAAACTTACTTCCACAATGTATGTCTCGTATGTATCACAGGCAAACATGTGAAATACAACTAGGGTTAACAATGTGAACTTACTTGTTAGAGAGTATTTTTTCCTGTCGGAGCAACAGCTCTTGGAGCTGTTCTTTGCTCTGGTTTGTCAGGTCCCCCACCTGTCCCTGGCGCTCTGAGGACATCACTGTTAGCTAATAACAGCTAGCTGCAACCACTCACAACAGACGAGCTAACATCTCGCCTTAACATCTAACTTAAAAACTACACCTATAAGTTAACCAGCTGAAAACACTGCCTGTTAACGGACTCTTTCTATTAAAGAGCTTTAGAAACTTCTAGAAACAACTGGTTCACTTCTCCAACTCATGCAACAACATTTTTAAGTCTTCTTCCTCTTCGTCTTCTTCTTCTTCCTGAGCGGAAATCAAACCTGTGAATCGGCTCGTTACCGCCCCCACTGTACAAAGCGCTGTAATACACTTACTCTTTATGCTCCAGCCTTGGTCCCAGTCAGTAGAGGCAACTTGCTGCCCTCTATCGGTCAAATGTTGTAATCAACACCAAACTATGGATTTCATAGCGAAGGCTGTTGCTCCAATTTCCACATGTAAGACATTTCTTTGTTCTCTGTAAACAATGCAGTTACTGTGAACAGGCTTCACAGTCTCAGATTTTCCACAGCTGCATTTCCATTCCGGATGTTTCCCAACCACTGTGCCAACACATCTCACACAGCTCAGAGACAATGACCCCAACCTTAAACAAGAAGTTACAGTTGTGCCTTTTCTGTCCCCTCTCAAAGTTTAAAGCCAATTTAACTCTTGGCTGTACAGCTAGAATAAAACTTCAGGAAACAAATCGAAATAATCTTAGAAAAAATCAACTGGGCTTGGATTTCTAGATCGAAGACGTTTCACCTCTCATCCAAGAGGCTTCATCAGTTCTGACGGACTGGTGTGGAGCAGGAGATATTTATCCCCATCGGTGGTGTTTCAGTCCTTTGAAGGCCAACAATGTCCCTTAACGACTGAGTCGTTACAGCCCAGTATCAGTGAGAGTCGTTACCTGTCTTTGGATCCTCCCCTGTCAACCGACGCCTATTGTTCTGGTGGGCATGTTTGGGCAGAGATCTCAAAACAGGGTTGTAGATGGAAGACAAGTTGTGTCTTAGTCCACCACCCCTATTTAATGAGGGGTGTTCTATTTTTACAAAAATAGCTTCCTTGACTCCTCTCTCAAACCAACGATGTTCTCTGGAGAGGATCTGGACTTCACTGTCCTCAAAAGAATGTCCTTTGTCCTTCAGGTGGAGGTGGACTGCTGACTCTGGTCCACTGGAGTTGGCCCTTCTGTGTTGGGCCATGCACTTGTGAAGCGGCTGCTTAGTTTCACCAATGCACAAGTTGTTACACTCCTGACTACACTTAATTGCATACACCACATCACTCGGTTTATGTCTCGATGTTTTGTCCTTCGGCTGGACCAGTCTCTGCCGCAGGGTGTTCCCTGGTTTAAAGTTAACTGGGATATTGTGGTTGCGAAATATCCTTTTTAGCTTCTCTGATAAACCAGCCACATAAAGGATGACAGTGTTATCCCCTCTTGTTTCTGGTTTCTCCCTGTTGGTGTTGGGCCTCTT
>NW_018127884.1:6925216-6929818 GCF_001952655.1 Monopterus albus
CAGATTGTTCTAGACCCCAGCTCTGACTCTCCAGCACTTATCCCTTGCCTGACTCTTTGTTTTTGACCTAGGATTACCGTTTCTTGACCATCGTGTTTTGTCTATGCCCTCCCAGATTCTGATCGCCTGCTGTGTACTGACCTTCTGATCTTGTCCCCCTTGACCTCGAGTTTGGATCCCCTGGCTATACCTGTTTACCGGCGCCGACCCTAGACTGTCTTATCGTCCTGAGTTATATCCTGCATTGTGACACCTGTGTCACAATGCAAATTTGTAAAAAGCAATAAACAACAGCCCTGCAGACAAACTTTTTGCATATTAAACAGCTCCTCTGTATTTATGTAGTGTTTATCCTGGGTTCAGTGCTTCATACATGACATTTATATAACAGTGTGCATCTGAATCACTACCAAAAGAAAGAATGCAAACCATTTTAAAAGCTACTTTTGTGTTTCTTACCAACTGCAACAAATTCAGACAGAGCAATTCACATCAATGAATAATGGAGTTGGAGCCTTTCGGCTTATGTACATTTGAGTTTGAGATTGTATGTACTGTAAGTGACTGACACAGTGATACTTGTAAATGAATGTTATCTTTATTATCCAAACACATGCTGGCAGTTTGATATGTATCACTGGAAAAAAGGCACATCATAAAGTTTTTTCAAACACAGCTGTTGTCATGCAGACAACAGCTGGATAATACTTGTGCCTGTGGCTCAGGACTGGCAGTTACTTCATCAAGGTTAGTAACTTAAAAGTGATTTGACAGTTTTATCATTACTGCAGAAATGTACTTTATATTACACTATTATATTACTCTGTTTCCAATTTAAAGAGATTGAGTCCCACCACCAGTATGAAATAGTATGATATTCAGAAAGGCACAAAGCAGGTTAATAAATATTTTGTATATTACATGACAATAACAAAATAATATTCGCTTAATTTGTACAGAGCTGATAGAAAATGATGGGAAATACATACAATAACCTTATCACACATCATATGAATGCTCACAGCTCTAGGAGAAACATAACTGGGCTACATTCACTGTAAACAAAACAAATATAATCTTTAAGTGCATTATTTACAAAATATTTTCACATCAGATTATTTACACCCTACAACAAGCAACATTGTATCATTAATATGTGTGTGTCTTATGTGCAAATTTACATAAGATGTTTTACATCATCAGCCAGACCCATACAGTATTTGCAGTAAATATTTTAATAATGTTGACTTTTTATTGTTAAAAAAAAAATTAGATCTGTGTCACATATGTTTTTCAAAAAGATAGACATCAGTGAAAATAAGACCAAAGACAACTTCTAAAAGAATAGCTCAATATTTTAGGAAGTATACTAAATATGTAGTTGCAGTTAGCTTAACTTTAACAGCAGCAACATATAACTGTACTTACCATACAGTTATGGCATAGCTTATCTTAGCATAAAGACTTGAGGTGGAGGAATTAACTAGCCTGTTTTATTTCATCCAGAAGTATAAAAAAATCCCTCAATCAGGATCTCTAAAGCTCCCTAATTATCCGGTTAACTCATTGTAAGGCCTAATCCACTGAATGGGGTTGAACTGGACTGTTTCTTATCTGGGAGCGGTGACTTTCACTGGTTTCCAAAAATTTACCCTTCAGTTACTTGCTCACTTTAGAGTTGCTGTGAGGCACATTTGATGCTTTTGGACAAACCCTGCTGACTGGGTGTTTTCCCTCTCTTCTTAGTATTTATGCTAAGCTACAGTAAGCTAACCAGCGGCTAGCTGTAGCTTCATGTTACCAATAAGAATGGTATCAATCTTCTCATGAAATTCTTGGCAAGCAAGCAAATAGGTGTATTTCTCAAAATGTCAAACAATTACTTTAAGATTCCTCTATATGTAAATTTGCTGTCATTTCCATAAGCTTCATGAAGGGTGTATAAACTTGAGGTGCTCTTGATCTTGCTTGAAGAGAGGATAGGGCTGAACCGGACCCTTCTGGACTTGAGTGTGTGTCTGTGTTTGTTTCTGCGTCCACCTCATCTCTCCCGGATGTACTCACAGGAGGACCAGACTCAGACGAACTGGGATAGGAGAACGTCCCACTCGGCGCTGTGGGGCTAGACGGCAGGGAGCGGCTGTACTCATTAGGAGTGTACCTCAGTAAACTGGACTCCAGCCTGCTGGGCGGAAGTTTGTTAGTCCTGAATGTCCTCAACTGGGTAACTGTTGACAGGTAGAAGGATGGAGGTTGAATGGAAGATGACTGTGATGAAGTTTGTATGGGAGATGGAGATTGTGATGGGGATGAGGGCTCTATGACTAGTGGGTGTGGTGTGGGTGGTAGAGGTTGAGTGGGTGATGGAGGTTGAGCAGGGGATGGAGGGAGGTTGAGTGGGTGGAGGTTGAGCAGGGGATGGAGGTTGAGTGGGTGATGGAGGTTGAGCAGGGGATGGAGGTTGAGCAGGGGATGGAGGTTGAGTGGGTGGTGCTTCTTGTACGGGATGGAGATGACCTAGTTTAGACTGAGCAGGCGTTTCAACATCATTCCTCCATGCTTCCCTTCTGCAGATTCACAAACATCAGAGTGAGAAGCCATCTCCAAATGAAGCATCAAATATGGATGCTACTAAAAATGTTTGCTCCTTACCTGGGGAGCAGCCCAGAGCCTACTCCTATCTCCCTGGTATCCAAAACTATTTGTGGTTTATTCTGTGTGGACATAAAATACTTCAGCTTGTCTTCTAACTCATTATTCTGGGAAAAGGGAAACAGGAAACAACACTGTCAGGTCAGATCCATGCAAAGGACTGTTGTCACTTTATACGTAAAAGTGATTTGATAGATGCAGTAACAAAACCAAACCACACAGATACTGCTGAAAGTTTAGGGTAATGCAGCACTTAGCAACCCAGGCAGTCACCACACCACACCACACCACACCTTGGAAGGGCACCACAAAGCATCTCTCTTACCTCACACTCCACTACTGCAATTCTGTCCAGAAGCTCTG
This sequence comes from Monopterus albus, assembly GCF_001952655.1. Taxonomy (NCBI): domain Eukaryota; kingdom Metazoa; phylum Chordata; class Actinopteri; order Synbranchiformes; family Synbranchidae; genus Monopterus; species Monopterus albus. The sequence goes on from NW_018127884.1 coordinate 6,928,232, forward strand.
AGATGAACATGTCCTTCTGAGCAACTTGAGCTCGCAGTGATTCAACCTTCACAAATTCAAAAGACAATGATCAAGAGAAATTAGTGATTCTGTGTTTTCAACTTGTCCCTGCTCAGTCTAACACAGGGATCTTACTGTACATGGACTGCTGGCAGTAAAAGCTTCATTTAACCCAAACCTGTATAGAAATTTGCATGGCTGCCTGTAGAAAAACATTTTTGCATGTTTGACTTTTATCTTTTGCTAACAGTTCATTTACTGATTAGAAATGTGCTATTTGAACATCATCTCTGTTTTCTTCATATACAGTATATAACAACATTGCACAGTTGATTCCAGGAATCTTCTTGGAAATAATTCAGAAATTCGTGAAATAAAGAATCTTAAGCCCTAGGCCAGCACCATGCCCCACCCTTTACTGACTCTGGATCAGACTGTGTGGACTGAGTTTATCGAAACTATGAATGATAAACATACTTCTACTACTCCAGCTATAGTATGTACAGTTGTAAGAAAAAGTAATGGAACTGTTTGTAATTTCCTGGTTTTCTGCATAAATTGGTCATTAGATGTGATCTGATCTTCATCAAAGTCACAAATATCAGGAAAGACAATATTTCTAAGCTGATGAAACAAAAAAAGTCATGATCTTTCACATCTTTATTGAACACACCTACTAAACATACAAAGTGATGGTGGGAAAACTAAAAGCAACGCAAGGCTTCTGATGCCACTAAACTCCAGGATGCATCTTGCATTAGCAAACCTGGATTCCAATCAATGAAACAAGAATGGAGTTGTGGTTTAGAACTATTAGAACCTTGACTTATAATAACAATAACAAAAACAGTGTCAGTGTGCTATTCGCAAGCAGCATCAGCTGATGTGAGCCATGCCTCACAAAAAAGAGATCTCAGAAGACCTATGATTGATCTGCATGGAGCTAGAAAGGGTTATAGTCATCTCAAAGACTTTAGACATTCATCAGTCCACAGTTAGACGTATTGTCTATAAATGGAGACAGTTTGGTACTATGGTTACTCTCCATAGAAGTGGCAGCCCAGCTAAGATCACTTCAAAGGCACAAGGCAGAATGCTCAATGAGCTAACAAAGGGTAACAACTAAAGTTGTTGGAGTTCTTTAACATCTCTGTTCATAAGTCACGGAGGAAGCCATAGCTCTCCAAAAACAACACTGCAGCATGCCTGAAGTTTGTCAAAGACCACCTTGACAGTCCACGGCACTACTGGGAAAATATCCTGTGGACAGATTAAATGAAGGTAGAATTGCTTGGGAAGAACACACAGTGCTACATACTGCGTAAAAAGAGAATCGTGCACCAACATGAAAACATCATTCCAACAATAAAGTACAGCGGCAGGAGCATCATGATTTGGGGGTGTTTTGCTGCCTCTGGACCTGGACTGCTTGCCACTGTGGAGGGGAAAATAAATTCCCAAGTTTATCACGGTATCCTACAGGATAATGTCAGGATGGCTGTCTGCAAGCTGAAGCTCAGAACAAACTGGGTGATGCAGCAGGACAATGACCCTAAATATCAAAGTAAATCTACTACAGAATGGCTT
>NW_018127884.1:6929943-6931592 GCF_001952655.1 Monopterus albus
CTGAGCTGAAGCAGTTCTGTCAGGAAGCATGGCCCAAAATTCCTCCTGAACGTTGTGCAGGTCTAATCCACAGCACAGGAAGCACTCGCTTGAGATTATTGCTGCCAAAGGTGGTTCAACCAGTTATTAAAACACTGTTGCCATTACTTTTCCCACCATCACTTTGTATGTTTAATGGACGTGTTCAGTAAAGACATAAAAGATCATGACTGTTTGTGTTTTATCATCTGAGAAATATTGTGCTGGATGATATTTGTGACCTTGATGAAGATCAGACCACATTTTATGACCATTTTATGCAGAAAACCAGGAAACTGCAATCAGTGCCATTGCTTTCTCCCGTGACTGTATCTCATCCACGCCCATTATCAAAACACAAAGCAGAACAAAAGATCTAAATGCACATGACAGTTTCACACAAGAAGAAATACCCCCTCACCTCCTCAATCATTCCCTTAACTTTCCTCTGCTGGCAGAACACCATGTCGTTCAAGTGTTTGATTCTCTCACGGAGATCTGCTGCTTCACCTTGCAGGTCTTTGGACCTAATCACAACCAGCAACCAATTAGTTCCACATATAAACTCATTGCAAAGTCAAGACATTTTTCTATCACCTTTGAGAAATGTCAGGTGTTTCTCAGATCAAGGAATTACAAAAGAACTGCAGTATATGCATAATTTTTCAAACATGATATCTTTTGAAGCATGAAAGTTTCTTCTTGGCACTACAAATAGCAGTTAGATAAGACAGTCTCAACTCAAACATAAAGATCCTCAAATCCAACACCATGACAGCTGAGAAAACTCCATCCTTTGCTGAAGAAAAGGCAATATGACTGAAAGCCCACAAAAAAGTAAGTTGGAATAATATGTACCTTTTGACTACAGCTGCATCAGTTGTGTCCGCCCGTTTTATCAAGCTTAGACTCTTTTCACATTCCTGCAGCTTATTTTGGAGTTGAATCTTTTCCTGTGAAAATGATATTACAGTTTTTCTTACTTGCTTTAAGCTCATGATTCACCAAACAGTGTGAAATTCGTAAGTCTAGTGCATTTTCTCACAGCAGTATACATTTCTTGTTGCTTTCAGACTGGATTCTAAATATAAGAGATGAACAAGACGCTGACATACTTGCAGTTTTTCTCAGACACTTTTGTACAGTTCTTAGATCAGAAATGAGATTCTCAAAACTATATGTTCAACCTCCACATCATCCAGTGCACAAAGGAACTTTCCAAATGAAATAAGGGCCACACTAGTGGATCATGTAGCCGAGACTGGTCAAAGGCAGCCAAATATTGAGGAAACAACTGGTCTGTCAAGGAGGTATTTCCTGTGTTTACATGCACATAATGTTGTGTCCTTTCCTTTGTGCTATGCAGTGCTGTAAAACACTTTCTTTTCTGTATCACAATGACAGTAAGTGTAAGGGTGAATTCCATCCAATCTTTTGCAATCAATCTCCCGCATACAGTAATGTGAGCTTTGTACTGCTGATATTGATACATGCCATAGAGAAAAGGTGCAGTCTTGTGTATTTTTACAGTTTTTCTGAATTGCTAAAACACATTTCTTGAAACTATCACTCATTTTCTCAAAACCTTAAACACAAATCCAAATATTCAAACTAAATTCACAAAACCTCTG
>NW_018127884.1:6932133-6951784 GCF_001952655.1 Monopterus albus
TTTAGTTGTGTTTAAGTTCTGCTGTCCTCTGTTTAGTGTTTTGCAACACAGGTTCATCACAGTGTGAATTGTGTTTTAGTGAGTGAGAATGTGTTTAGAGTTTAGCAAAAAGAGTGCATGAGATTTGCTAACAGAGTCTAAGTACCTGAACTTGTTTAAGGTTTTGCAGAAAGAGTGATTTATTCGACAAATTGGTTTAGGCTATTGAGAATTTGGTCCAGAGAATGGGGTTTATTGTTTTAGCAATTGTGAAAAACTGTAATTATTGCCATCAAACCTTAGCCATAGTTTCAAATACTTCCAGAATATGCTGTTATATTGACAACATGACTAAACATTCTGACTGCCTTGTTCGTAAACGAAGTCATTCTGATGCACTGACAGGTTTGCTGACATAAGTATTTACTTTTAAGAGATAAACAAAGGATTATGAGCAAGTGACGGGCTTTTGCAAGTAATCAATTGAGTGGTGCTGTTTGAACAAATTACTTCAAGAAATGTTCTTACTGTTTTGCAAATATCAAGGATGATTTGAGAAATGTATCAAAGTCACTGAGAAAACTTTAATCAAAGGCAGAGGGAGACTGAAGAATAGAAAGACAGAGTACAAAGCTGGTGTAAGATGTTAACTATTTACATGAAGAGTAGTTAGCTTGATATTTGCCATATTAAAATTTGCCTCACCTTTCCCATACAGTCCAGAAGACGCTCCAGTTCAACAATTCTCTCGTCCCTCTCTGCAATCCTGGCCTCTGCAGTCCTGATTTGCCTCTCTGCGTTTTCCAGACGCCTGATGTACTCATCGATTTGGGCCTGTGGGAACAGAAATACATTCTGGTTTTAAAACGGTGCATGCAGTTTTCAAGAATTTTGAAATTTATCTGAATTTCTGAGTGTCACAGACTGGATTTGCTTTAGAGCAAAATTCACATTCATAATCTTTGTAAAATGTGTCAGAATCAAAGGCATTTGAGATATATTGAGTAATCATCACACATCTATTTTGTTGTACGTTGTTTTGTACAGTAAGGACAGCTGAAACCATGTGTGACGTACAATGGTGAAATTACGTGAATAAGGAGTAAAGAATGCAGACCTGTAAGTTTTCAATCTCCTCCCTGTGTTTCCGTTGTTCCTCCATCAGTTTTTCCTCATACTCCCTCTGTAGCTTCGCTGACAGCTCCCGCAGCGCCTGAATGCTGGCCTCCTGTGAAGACTCCACCTGTACCATTCACAGAACAGCCAAAATTAAGACTGTGTATGGCTGATTATTTCATACTGAAGCCAGAATAACAGATGTGGATGCAGCTGTAACTGTACAGCACTGAGATGATCTCTTGTCAAATTTGTTGGATCACAGCTTCATTCTTGGATGTTGAAGTTATTACTAAAGTAACCATTTTTTGTTTGGCCATCACACAAACTAGAAGAGGAAATTAGTTTTCAGAACTTTTGGGACTATTATAATGATGAGTAAAGGATATTACTTATGATGTTACTGTAACCTGAGGCACAAACTGAACACTAGAAAGATTTCAGGTGAAGGGTGATCAGTTCCAGATTTCTCTTTCTTTAGCAGACACATCACTGGTACAGACCGTTTTGCCACAGGTCATATTTGCACCCACTTGTCACACCAGCTGGATGACAATGAAACGTGTTGGATCAGGTATTTCCACTTCTACTGCTTTGGATGTTTGGCTGCATGAGGGTTTTTATGAATGAGTGTACACTTAGTCTTACCTGTAATCTCAAACTCTGGTTTTCAGCCTGCATGGCGGCCAGCTCCCTCTCCCTGTTTCTGAGTTTTTCTTGTGTATTCTCAAAGGTGTTGCGCAAAGTCTTCACCTCCTCTCTTGAGTCTATTTTATTCTGACAGTTTTCCAGAAGGGATTTCTGCAAAGGAAACTCCTTTTACTTTCTGTAATGACATTCAGCTGTCATACGGGAAGTCCTCGCAGGTTCATTTATAGTGATTGGTTACCTGCAGGGTGATGTTAGAAGATATAAGGGAGCTGTTCATCTGATCAAAGCTCTCCATGGCTGCCGTCCGGACCCTCACCTCTGACTCCAGAAGCCTGTGATGTGCGTTGGCAACCTGCAGGAACAAACAGTACACTGCATTTTCAAATTTCTCACATCTTCATAGATTAGAAATTGATGGGGTGCTCTGAGCTGTCATGTGCTGTTGCATAATTAGTTACCCTAATTTCCTGTGAAAGCTTCTGCATTGATTGTTGCATCCCGCCAAACTGCCCGTACATCCGCTCTCTCACCTTCTCTAGTGAATCTCTCACCTGTATACATGTACACAGAACTTACAGCTACAACCTACACAACCTTATACAGAAGATGTGATGTTAAAACAATGACATGTGGACCTGAAGGCCTTTCTTCTTGTTGTGTTACACTACACTCACCTCCCTAATGTACCTCATCTCCTCCTGAAGGTGATTGACTGACCACTCTCGTGCCATTACTTCCTGCCGTCTGTCCGAGCCCATCCTCTGCACTACGCCATACACTTTGGGCCCATGATGCTGCAGCGAGGTCTCTGGCACCCCATTGGGGACGTCTCTGACCTGCTGAGAGAGACAGGATTGCACTGGTCAGGTTTCTGTAGCCACCCTCCACTGAGCCTGACTAACACTGCCACTGTGCTTGTGTGCACACACCTGCAGGTACATTATATGTGTGTGTTTGTGTGTGTGTGGATGCACATGTCTGCATACTGTATGTACAGTACACTCGGTCAGGTATTTCCTGCACTATTTCTGCTGAGTACAGGAAACAGGAAGATTAGGAACGAACAGCTAAAAACAAAAGTGCAGGCTGTATGGAAGGTGTCAGGTTTCTGCAACCCAGTACGTTAGCTGCTGCTGTTTCTGCCTTTTGTATCTCTACCAGGCACCAGATGAAAATAAATACACTGGTTCAGTGCAGCACTTTATACAATGCAATAACTAAATAACAAATGACATTTACAGTCATGGGTACAAATAAGTTACAGAACTGTAGGTAAAAGATTCAGTTTCTCTAAATATTTAAAATGCACTGCAAGAGGCAAATGTTTTGTTTGGAGTTAAGAAAAAGAAATTAATTCTAGGCCTTCCACAAATACCTCTTTATCAGTAAATCTGCATACTATTTCCTAAAACCAAACAGACTTACACAGATTACTTGGTCCAAACATTTTCTATTATAGAAAACAAACATAATCTTTTAAATAGTCAAATTAGAGAAACTAGAACTGAAAACATCTGAACATTTTGTTCAATATAATTGAAACAGTTAATGGGTTATTTTAATTGTTTAAAATTCATTTTCAACATATATTTTTTGACTAATCCTGTCAGCTGTAATTATCTGGATATGTGTTGTATCACTTTTAGTTTGTCACTTAACTCAAAGAAAGATAAAACATTTTACTGAGCCAGTGACAGTGAATATGTACAGTAAGTTGTCTTCAGACCTAACAAATACAGCTGAGACATAAAATTCGTTATAGTCACCTGCAGCCATCTGTTCATGCTCAGGATGCATACATTATTAATCACAGCCAGAGAGTACATGCACAATAACATGTTTCACAGAAGGATGTCAGTGGTACACATGTTGAAACAGTGGCAGTGTATGCATCGCAGTGTCATGCCTATTACTCATGTGGTGGATGTGTCTGTCTACCTGCTGAGGTGACTCCCTGCCAGCTGGCCTTTCTCTCTGGATTAGCCCATTCCTCTTCTTCCATGCTCTGCTGATGTCGTTTTCTTTCTCAGCCTGCAGAGAAAAACAAAACAACAACAAGTATTCAAAATTGCTGTTGTGGATGATTTACTTTGCTCAAGGTATGGGAACTGCCAAGTTCAAAAATGCTAAAAATAAGGGTTGTTATTTTGTGTAAACATTCCTCATCACTGATGCCTTCTTTGGTAAAGTTTGTGCTGCATGAAGGTACTGTAGTCTGTCATTGCTTCTGTTACATGTAGAAAATGTATTTCATGTGCATAAAGTGATGTAGTAAAAAATCTGAACATTTCAGTCAAAAAAATCGTCTGCGCAGCTTGCTCACCCTGTAATGACACAGACATATAGGGTCTGTAAGCTCTGCTGACAATGGTGCTTTGGCCAAAGCGTTCACATTTTTATTCACATGTTTTCATAGAGTTACTGACAGCTTTTTAAAACCTCTGTTCAAGTTAAACATTTAGTCCAGACCCACAGTAGTAATCAGAGAAGGAAGTATGAGGCTCCACAGCTCACAGAGATAAGAGTGAGGAGGGACTAGAACAAAGATGCCAGTGTCGTCTCCTGGACAGAGGTGAGCCTCACATTTCTGCACCACTTAATCTACAGAAGACATGCTGCTGAGAAATGGTGAAGCCAATGGGTGGCTTTGGATTCCAGCAGATGGAAGGAAAAAAACAGCCATCTTTAGATTTTAACAAGACCATAGGCACTGCACTGAGTGCGAGGAGGAACTAGAACAAAGGTTCTCTGTGTGCTGTCATTTAGCTTTGAATTTTACAGTGCTACTGTCTGACCACACTGGTGGGCAATGTTTGCCTGGTTTTTGTATCTGAAACTACAGCCATGTAACTTTGGCAAAGCACAAAGGGATTCTTTTGTTACAGTATGTGGTCTTGAGGAACTCCCAGATGCCACTGAATTACATAAACAACTACCTAAACACTATTAAATAAATTATAAGTCACTAAATTGTCATTTGTTTGTTGCACATGAATCGTATGCTCTAACATATGACGACACTGCGAAGGACTCAAATGCTGCATTAGCTCCTTATTTTATGACACAAATATGAAAGTTGAACTCACAAAACAAAGCCCCTCTCATTGGGCTCACTGAGCTGAGTCTCGTTCACGTTGCAGGTACTTTGAGGCATTGTAAGGATGATATCCAGTACTGTATGTGTAGAAACTTCTATATGTAGCCATTCTGTGTTTTTCCCCTGGTGTGTGTCATGGCGCATTACATCTGCTCTAGGCCATAGTCGCTGGCTTGATTGTGTGCATGTTGTGTCAGGTTGCACATGACACACTTAAGTTTATGGTGTAAAACCACCTTAACCAGCGTTGCTACTGAAACAGTAATATGGATATCTCTGACAGTGGATGTTTTGGTCATGTTCTTCCCCCCTTGATTAACTTCTTGTTGCCCCTTCTACCTTGTTTTTCTTTTTTTCATCAAAAAAATCACAATGACATTTGACCTTCCTTAAAGATTAAGTTCAAAAACTGAGCAACATCGGTAGAAATTTGTCTATAAAACATGTGGACTCACACTGTAAAAATCCAAAATATGCACTCACTTGTTTTAGCACTTCATTTTCATGATATATTTAGTAAATTTAGGATCTTATGGGAATAGTTCAACATTCTGGGAAATGTAGTTACTCACAGTGGTGGAAAGTAACTCAGTACATTTATTCAAATACTGTACTTACATACAATTTTGAGTTATGTGTACTTGAGTACTTTCCTTTGTTGTTACTTCATACTTTGACTTCACTACGTATTTGAGGCAAATATTGTATTTTTAATGCGTTGCGTTTATTTGATAGCTTTAGTTTCTTTTCTGAATCAGATTAATACAACAAAATACATCCATCCATCCATCTGATATATATATATACCATTTGTCCTAATGAGGTGTCCGGGGAGCTGGAGCCAATCCCAGCTTAGGCAAGAGGCGGGATACACCCTGGACAGGTCACCAGTCTATCATAGAGCCAGACAACCACACACACCCACACTACAACAACATACAGTATAATCATACAACTTTCTTGATCCCCAAGGGAAAGTCCCAAGTTATAAAGCAGTACTGCAATTCAAATTACAAACACAAAATAAAATCAAGATTATCTCCACCTTTACCAGCTGGAATATTAAAGTGTTTAACACAGTAACGCATCAGCAATTATAGTTCAATAACATTATATAGCTACATTTTGTAAAATGCACCATTCTGTATAATAAGCACTTTTAGTTTTGGTACTTTACGTATATTTTGATACAAATACGTTTGTGCTCTTACTTAAGTAACATTTTGAGTGCCAGACCTTGTAAGAGAGTACTTTTAACCTGTGGTATTGCTACTTTTACTTGCAGTAAGTAAAGAATTCCATCACTGGTGACTCACTGTTGTCTCTACCTTCGTCACTGTAGCTTAGCTTAGCTGAGCACAAAGACAGAAACAGCTTGGCTCTGGCCAATAAGAAATGTTTTCACACTTTGTGTGATAAAACAAAAAGATTTAATCTGTTAAAAGGTGAGTTTTACATGTGTGGCTGGGTGGACTTTGTTCCCTCTGGATAGAGACAAGCTAACTGTTTCCAGTGTTTTTGATAAGCTAAGCTAGCAGCATATTTACCTTCTCATTTAACTCTTGGCAAGGACATAAACAAGAGATTTTCCCAAAATGTTGTTATTCATCTATTCTGTTCCATTTTATGTGCATTTCCTCTATTTCATTTTCATCACACTGCCACTCTGCTGCCAGAGCTGCTGACGTCTGTCCAGATACACTGACTACATAGTTACAGGCTGCAGATTTGTGTGTTCAATAAGCACACACAGAAGTACATGTCATCAGCCAGCACGTGTGTTACTCCGGACTGTGTGTTCACTCTTGCTCTCACTGCCCTCTGTCATCAGTTCCAATAGTCATGGTCACACCCTCTCAAATGGGAAGCACATTCAGAGGTTAGAGCAGCATGCTATCGCTGGAGTGTGTGGAGGTGTGGCAGTTTGACCAATGCAATACACCCTGATCAAGGTTCATACAAATTATATTGTAGCACCATGTTTTCTTAAAGATTCTGCACAGTTAAGAAGGATAAAAATCCTGTTCAGAGCCAGGAATAAGCCAAGTATGTCACTCACTCTCACACCCTTACTGCCTAACTCTGCCATCAGCTTCTGAACCGCAGATCCTGAACACAAACAAAAGCAGGGGCAGAGCAACATACTGTACAACAAACACCCATACAGCCTGCAGCGTGTACTCACAGTCATTATTTATATGGTCTCAGTGCACACAACGCATAGCCTGAGTGTAAGTCGGCACTTCAATAAGCAAATGCCAATTTTATGAGCTGTGTTTGTGTTAGTTACCAATGTTTGAGTTAGGTTTTGTCTAAGGTCATGTCAGGTGCCTCAGGGATCTCCGTGACATATCACACACTGTCTGCTCAGCCAGAGTATATAAAATATTTCTATTGTATGGCTCAGAGTCAGAGCTGAGCTTTGAAGTAAATTTGAAACAGCTGCATGTGTGTGTGTTATCACACACACACACACCCTCCTGCCATAAATGTGTAACTGGACCACATGATAAAAAACACATAAATCTCAGTGGCTCCACCATCGCTCTCTCTCTCAAGGTATTTGTATTATTATGATGAATTAATGCATGTTTCAGTGCTTATCATTCTCCCACATCACTATCTCAGAGACTGTCTTGGTGTGTTGTTCATTTAAAGTTAGAGAGAAAGACAAATTCAGCTGGTTTGTTGAGTCAAATTCAGTTCAACAACAGCTTAATTTAACTCTACTCATTAAACCTTTAGCTAATATCTGTCAAGTAAGACTGATAGGCAGGATGCAGCGTGGTTTAATTGTTAAGTTTCTGTGACTTACTGTCTCTGAGTTTGCAGTTTTTGGCTCATTGTTTCCATCGTCTCCTGCGTGTAGAGTTAACCTGAGGCGCCTGATCCTCCTCTGAGAAAAACAAAGGCAGCAAATACATTTTTCATTATGTCACCATGAGAAAAGACAGAATAGTTTACATTAAACAGTCCATGAAATTAAAGTATAGACTGATTTCACCTCAACACCTGAATAATCCACCACCATGAGGTTATTTATAGACAATGACAACAGAACCGCAAACAAACTTTATGTAAATGACCTGAAAATGTGCTGCAGATGCATCATCATAAAATGTCCACTACAGTAGACAAAAATTTTTAACAGCTAAAAATTTTAAAGATTTTATTTAATGTCACTATTCCAAAGGTACGTGAGCAATGTGCTTATATCATGCTCACTTTATAAAATATTAATAGGGTCTTTCATCATTTGCAAACAATGGGAATAACTTTAAGAGTGGATTTAGTACAAAGGCTGGTTTTATCAAAGAGCTGTTCAAATAAACATGACAGCCCTGTCTCTGGCGCACTCAGCTCCGGTAACACGGTCTTGTAAGCGAACACATCACAAACAAACTTTTAGATCAGAGTAAAGAAAATATGAGCTGGGGTAGAGAAAAATGATCTCACTGCAGACAGACGAGAAACAAGTGAGTAAAAAGCAGCAGGAAAAAAATGGGCTGTTTGCAAAATAGTGAAAGTGAGGGAGACAGAAAAGAGGAGACACACAGAGTTTTAGTGCCACAGCGTCTATGGGACTTCATACCTCAGACTCTGGGGAGTCCTGTGTTGTTGTGGTGGTCGAAGCAATTCGTCCTGCACCGTAGCGGAGCATATCTCCTCTTCTGTCCACCCCTGGCTTCTCTTCCTCTCCCTCTCTGACCCGCCTCCCCCTCTTCCTCTCACTGTCTTTCCTGAGTGCTGCTCAAATTCTCACAGTGACCATTTGCTCCTGGCGACAGCCAGGGAAAAGGAGGGAAATTCCACTCTGTCAAGCTTGGTGGTAGTGGAGGTGGTGGTGGGTGTCCACAGGGCCCCGAGGTTCCCTCTAAGGTGCAGTCCACTTATACACTCAGCAACTGAAACGCAGCTATGTCATTTCTAAATCCACCTGGCTGACAGGCTTGTCAGTCACTCAGCAACCTCCCTACCTGTCTGTCTGCGTCTCTTTACGTCTCATTCTGCGTCTCAGCAGACCTGTCGGGCCACATTTCACTTGCCTGCCCGGTTTGTGCCTCCTGCCCCGAGAGCAGGACTTTCACAGGGCGTGTCCTAGTCTGGTGGAGACAGGTGGAGTGTTTATGATCAACAAGAGCTGCTATTCACAGCACACTTAGCAGAACAGCAATTCATTCTATTCATTCAAGCAACAAAATACAATTACTGAAGAGCTGTACTTGATTATGAATTGGATGTCCTTGTACCTAAGTAACAAAGAAACTCCTTTATACTACTTATACTTTTTTATACTCCTACTCCAGCACATTATTTACAAATAATTACTTTTTTGTGCTCCACTATATTTATTTGACATCTTTAGATCAAGTTACTTTTCAGTTTCATATGTTACATACAAACAATATGAATATTACAGATTACAGTACCAAACACTGTAGAAATAGTTAAAAATTACATCTATCTGGACCAATTACACCCTTTAATTATCACTTACATATTACAAAATGACGATCAATTATATAATGATTTAAAACTGATACTGTAGGGGTCACTCTGCATAATTTGTAGTTTAGATATTTTAAGTGTATTTTCCTGCTAATATTTATTTTACTGTGGTATTTTTTTACCTAAATGATTTGAGTATTTCGTCCACCACTACTTCTGCAAGAGGGAAAATAGTTTTTCCCAGCTGAATAAAACCTAAAACAGGTTCATACTAAAGGTGCAGGAGGTGTCCCACCCAGTACAGGAGCAGCTGGTGCCAATAAATTATTGATACTGTTGATAGTTGATAGTGATGAAAAGGAAGACAGCACGGAAAGCATTATTTTTTAATGTTATTGTTGCCATAGAACTACACCCTCATTTGGTTATACAGTATGTGATGAAGTTATTATCGTCATCAGTTTATACTTACGCATCCTATCAAATATCTCCAGGTTACAGGCAGAAAATCATCCTGACAGCCAGATCACATTCCTCTTGTGAATGGCCTGGAGTCATTCCCTTTTAATAGAAACTAGAGACACAGAGGAAAGCCGGAGTCAAATTTAAATATGTCACAACACATCAGTAAATATGAATAGAAAAATCTGCAGAGCAATATGAGAGGTATTTCTTTAACAACAGGACTGTGCAGTTAATCAGCAACCAGAAATCAAACACATAGTGTTTCTTTACTCCTGCAATCAGTGAACCAGTCATTCAGCCAGGTCTTGATCCAAAGCCAATGTCATGTGGAAATCTCCCATAAACATATGATATTCACTTCCTGTCTTGATTGTGCTCTCACTGTTTTTGTGATCAGATCTTGTTTCAGCATTGGACTAATTACACATGGTTGGTGGTACCAGAAGGACAAGTTTTACATGAGTACACAAGACTGGAGAAGAATACAATATTACAGTCATTCACAAGACAGGCATTGTGTACTCAGCCAAGAACTTTTACTCAAACATTGTAAGTACTATTTGGAGGTACTTGTATCATACTTAAGTGTTTCCATTTCATGGCATGTTATACTTTTACTTCACTACAATAATTTGGCAGTTAGAGTTTAATCGCTATTACTCAGATCATGAGTTTAGCATCAAATATGTGAAGAGCTGACAAAATAATGTGAATTGTTATAGATACTGTTGCCCAACTCAGAGTCAAAACAATTAATTAGTTGGTCAGTACCACTTTGATAACTGAGTTTTAGTGATGTAAGTCCTTTAAATAGATTTTAAAAAATCATGGTTTCAGCTTCTTAAATGTGTGAATTATAGTAAACTGAGTAATTTGGAATATTGTGAAGGACTCTTTACAGACCAAACAATTAAGTGATTAATCAAGGAAATAATCAACACAGTGATCAGTCCTGACAATTAGTTGTAGATCTATATAGAATAGCTCAAAATATAAATGATAAATACTGTATGTATAACAATGACAGGAGACATTTTCTGCATTGAGATACTTTTACTTTTGATACTTAAAGTACTTTTTGCTAATACGTTAGTAACATTTTAAATGCAGGGCTTTTAATCGGGTTGCAGTATTGCTGCTTTTGCAAAAAAAAAAACAAACAACAAGTACAGTTTTGAAGCTGAATATTATCACTTGGCCTGCTGTGTAAAGACTAAACCTTGGGTTCACACTTGAAATCACAGAGTTAAAAATTGACCAAGGTCCTGGTCAGTATACTGTAGTAACGATTCAATACTTCAAACAAACTTTACAGCCTTTACCCTGTAATACTGGGTTATTCAGTTATTTATGTGTTACTATGGGGTCATGAAGTCAAGCTGAACCATTGTCTCGGGTTGGTACTGAGGAAAGTTAACCCATTTGTGTGTCTGTGTTATTCTGGGTCAAGTGACTTACTTTCCTAGTATTGTGTACTCTTTATTTGGATCAATGAAAAACATGAAAGTTTAGAGACATTTTTAGAGTTTTTTCCAGTGAAAAGGCTTGATACCATAATAAGAGAACATGGCAACAGCTTGGAGAAGATCAGTAACAGCCTCTGACAATTCACTGGTTCTGTTCAAGAGACTTTACATAAAGGGGAAGAGCTCAGCAGAACTGGAGCTGTTTCTAATGTAATACACAACACAAGTAGCTTATGAGGTCATATCTTTTTTATCTTAGATATTTTGTTATTTGATCTAAATCCATGGTTCATTTTGCTTGGGTGTAATCTATCATGTAAGCAAGATAGGAAATATAATAGGCAATATACTATAATTTCTTTCCTGTAAGTAATTGCAGTTCTGACCACAAGCTCATTTTGTTACTTTGTAGAAAACTGTGGCAAAATACATATTAGCTCTGTAATAAAAGTATGTGTTGATCATAAAAGAGAACAGATACACAGTGATAGTGATCAGTGGAAAGTAGTACTGAGGTACTTCAGTATTCAGATTTTCTGGCACTTTAAAGATCCAGTTTACTACAGTTCGGGTCTACAGTAAATATCGTACTGTAAATCAGAGTTACTATAGCAGATTAAGATTTTACATGGAAATAATACAAAGCACTGATAAAATAGGATGCATTATTTTACTAATAAACTCCCCAGCTGTGTGTACAATTTGAATCACATTTACAATATACAACATTAAGTGATAATTGCTGAAAATGTCATATTAATTATTAGAGTAAATACAAGCAATAATTTTATAACACTCAGAAATGAGTGCTTTCGTATAATGAACACTTTCATCTTTGATACTTTAGCTATGTTTGGCTGATAGTATATCTATAATTTTCATGCACACCTTTTGTAGTGGAGCATTGGCATTTTTTTTGGTAGTTTTCATTTTACTCAAATAAAGGATGCAAACATTTCTTCTACCACAGACAATGGCTCCAAACATTCAAGGCACAAGAGCAGGTTTGTCCTGTTGTACTGAGGCATTTATTGCCTGAGGCCTCCACAGGATGTTTAGTTTGGCGTTTCTGTGCAGTGATGTTAGTAGTACTGTAAAACAAAAATACAATGTAACTTTGTTGGGGTATGTCTAAAAGTAAGCACAAGAACGAGGCTCCTAACCTTAAAGAACAGGTCAGATTTTAGCATTGCTGTAAGTTGCTGAACTTATAGTAAGAACAGGTTATCTACTTTATCTATATGCTATTCAGTAAACCAGCCATAAATTATAACCAGTCACAAAGGTCTTAAAACGAGCTATTTGTCAGCAACATGGAGGTATTTGGGAGTTTAATGGGCTGTTGGTGTGAAAGGCTTTCTGTCCCTCTGGGTCTGCAGAAGACAGACTCCTGACTGGGTGATAAAAACCAACTATCACTCCCACTTTTATGTCATTTCCCATTTCATTTTCAACATGCATACCTGGAGAATAGTAATGATTGACATAAACAGGCATCCCTTTTTTACTGATATCGCTTTACTAAAACAACATAAATCCTCATTTTTGTTACACTCTGCTGAAAGATTATTCATATATATTTTTGTTCTTTTATGGTCTTTGTTCACTGCATAGTTTTAGAAACTCTTACCCAGAAAATTAAAACAGGTGTCTTTACCTTTATTGCAGCTAGGGGGCAGCATGGCACTGTGACATTTTCATAAACAAGATCACAAGTTTGTTTTTTTTTTGGCCACCTACACTGAACTGCCAGAGTTGTTTCCAGATCCTTGCAAGACTTGTAAAACTTGTATGTTTTCTATTTAGGACAGTGAAACTAAGATCTCCTTGTGAAGACAATAGCACTTCAAACCTGCAACACATTAACATCAGACAACACTCATAGTTCCCTCCAAGACAACCTGCTCTGAGCTGCCTACCTCTTTATTTCCCAGCAGTCACTCTGGCTGGAGTCACTCAAGCACAGAAAGGAATCCCAAGAATGATCACCTTGTTAAGCATATACAAGATTTCCCTCTTAAGCCCTCCAGCCTGCAGCCTCTATTAGTTTACTGCTTGGGTTGACACAGAAGAGAGAGATAATACTGTGGCACTTGAAAGGTTGATGTGTTTGTTACGCACAGAATAGCAACAAATGAAGGTCATGCCCTGGCAACAATAGCCAGCCAGGCAGTGAGAATAAGGAGGCCTCATCTATTCACCTCCTTTTACTGCTGCAGTCAGTGGTAGATTCGACTGGGACGTCTGCAACCCCCATGTTTGACGAGTTGATTTGATGTGGCTTTTTTGACATTAAAGAACAGAAAAGACTCTTTAATATCAAAGTAAAATTCTACAAAGTGATGTAAATCAATTACAAATACATCCTGCTCTAAAGCCGAAATGAATTTATTTATTTATTTGCCCCAGAGACTGAGGAGGTCAAAGCTCCAGGCTGAGAGGTGATCAGATCCAAACACAGGATGCATATGAGGTTTTCCAGTTTGTGTTCATTTGTACTTCTACTTCAGAGAAAAATATTGAACTTTTATTCTGCTACAATTATCTGATTGCTTAATATTGTGCACAGTGCAAATGTAAAACCTTCAGCTTATTGGGAAGGTTTTTTTCTTTTTTTGCATATTTCTTTTGTAAAATTAAGGGGGAAAATGATTTTAATTTAATTAAACTGAAAGGGAGGACTTCTCATGCTGTCATATTATTTTTACTTGAGTAAAGAATCTAAATACTTCCTCACCCACTACTCAGTGCAACATGAGAAGATGCGATTTTAATTTTTAACTAGGTATTTAAACTTAGTAAAACAATATATCAGGCATCAATTATTGTTCCAGTTTTTTTTTGTTGTTGTTGTTGTTTTGGTCTGGAGGGGATTTTTAAATGTTAAATAGTTGCCAGGAATTAATCAACAAGGAGAGAGTGAATGAAGTAACTTTATTTTAGTCTCAGCAGGATTTACAAACATAAAAATGTGTAGAGAGAGGTAACTCTACCCCTCCACAGGCCTCAGCCAGCAAAGAGCGCAAATCATCACAGTGTAGAAAAACATCGATTGTCAGTTCAGAATTTCCCTCATTTGGTAAAAGGAAAAACTGGGGAGGTCCACATATGTTCTTTAACAGGATCCATAAGGCCTTATGTACACAGTGACATAATTCAAACAATGTATGAGGTTAAACAAAAAGACTTGCATTATGCTCAGTACTAACACTGCCCTCATTCAGGACAAGAGAGACGTTAAATCAGTCTTTCCAGTATCAAAATTCTTTCTGAGATGACATGGTTTTGATATTTTTGACTTTGTTCAGTAACTGATAAATGTTGACTCTGAATCAAGAATCACTGTTTGGCACGAAGCTGCTTTTTTCCCATGGATGTTTAAGCAATACTGTGCCGTCGCTAGTAATAGGAGTAGCATGTGTGGTGAGTTACAAAAGCTTTCTTTTGGTAACAGTTAAATCGATTTACAGTGTTAATGGTAATAAAGTAATATGAAACTGTATAAACACAAACGCCCTCATTTATTGTTCCCCAAACAAATCACTGGGCCCACAGTTTGTATATTCAACCACGAATAAATAAAAAAAAAAAACCTGGCACTCATCACTTCATATATTTGGATTTGATCTTCATTCATTAAAAAAGTAAAGTATATTTAAGTGAAGGACACAAAATTTCATACTCACTATATAAATGTTACATATTTGACAGGCGTAAAAAAGCATGGCATTATAACTTCATACTGTTCACAAAGGCAGGACTGGTTGCAATGTGGTACAGTGCATTAAAGAGTTTTCAATCACTGACAAGCATCTGTAATCCATGTGTTAAAGGGAAGTCCACTCAAAATAGAACCGACAATCATGGACAGGTAAGACTTCATGTGGGAATGTAAAATTGCTAATTAAACAGTATATACATTTCATTTCTACAGAACAGGCTAAAGCATAAAAACTTTCATGACTTCATCCATTAATCTCAGAGCTGCTCAAATAATACTGAGTAGATTTATCCACATCCAGATTGTACCCACACTTAATATCCAGGAGAATTATATGAACTCTGCTGAAGTTTGGATTTCCACAAAATATTTCTAATTATCTCACTTAGCTGGAAAGTCTCTGAATATTCACACAGATGTATGTGTGTAATATCTGGAGTTTTTCTTCACCCATCTGGACCAACAGTGACGCATATAAAGCAGCTTTATTCTTGACCACTGGGTTTATTTACAAAGTGAAGGTGGACAAGACATTGTCCTGACTTGAGGAGCGCTTATACCCCAATGATGAGCTGAAGTACGCCTCTCCATCAGTGCTGATGTCATCGTCGTCATCTTCCAGGTTGGTGACCAGCGGAGCAGAGGTGTTCTTACGCCTGGATGACACAGAACAATACCATAACCAGGACCGTGTCTATTTTAAGCCTTTTTTAAAGCTACTCGAATTTCTTTTCAGCATAGAGGGTTGAGTGAAACTCAAAACAAACTGACACATAAGATGCTCTTAACTGCCCTCCCATCACATCCTGTTTGGATGTGATGGGAGGGCACAACAAGACCACAACAACATAAACTACAGATGCCTGGTTGTGGCAAACTGTGCAAAAGGCAGCCTCAAGTCTGACCCCATGTCATGCTTTTCCTTGTTTTCTGACTTATCTACAATGTTACAACAGTGAATTATCATCTTAGACATGACCTAAAGCTCAAGTATCAAGTGATAGTTTAAGGGATTCCTTGAATGGAAATAACCTCCAGGCAGTTGCGTGTTCATGTGAACTTGCCCGACATCCACCGATGCCATTATAAAAGCAGAATGTTTTGACTGCGCCTGGTTTTGTGGATATACAGTATTTTACCTCCTGCTGCACTGTGACCAGAGAATGTGGGGAAAAATACAGGGCCTGAGGTTACTGCATGTCCAGGAACATTCCTGTACAGGGACTCGCTGTTTTACGTGACCGGGTCTAACCTACGAACAGCCGGCCTGTGAAGACCCCTGGGGCAGTGACAGCACATCAACACTGGAGTCCCCCGGAGCACAGTACCCGTTTGTTTTGACTGCTTGAGGCCAGTGTGTCTGCGGCATGTGGTTAACGAGCGGATTAACAATCCATGATGTTATTGTCGGTGCTACACTACCTGTTGGAATTAATTTCACTACTTTGGGACAGTATGTGATCATGTGGAGGAAGACACAGCGACCACCGGTTGGATTTACTGACCTTGGAGCTATCTGAAAGGAAGTGATGTTTCCACTACTCAGTGGGACTTAATGGTAAGTAAAAAAAAAATACAGGTTGCATGTCTGTTAATGCCTTGTTTCTGTAACATTAGAGACAATTGTTGTCAGGCTGGTATAGCTGAGTGTCCCATTTTCACTTGATTTATCAGACAATGTGTAAAATCCTAGTTTATGCACCTTTAAAGGATTGGTCTACGTGGTACGGATGACAAATTATAGCTCTAGTACATTTACCTGATCTCAGTACGCAGAGCTTTGAGCTGGCTCTGGAGCTGCTCGTTGGCCTCCTGTGATTCATCCAGGTCTCTCTCCAGCTTCTTCTTGCTATGCTCCAGTCGGTCGATCTCCTCCTCAGCCTCATCCATCTGCCTCTTCAAGGCCTTTAGGCGCAGATTCAACTTCAATAAATGAACAACATGCAGTGGATTAAAGGGGCTCAGCAGTTACTAACACTATGTGGCTGAATGACAGATACTGGACTTTATTTAAAGTGTTGGCTGAAGGAGTGTGCATTACGTACTTGGTCCTTTTGATCTTGCATTGAGTGATGTTCTTCTTCAAGTTGCATCATTATGTCTTTTACCTTTCTTTCTAAGCGGCGGTTCACCAGCTGCAGGTTGGCACGCTCCCTGAAACAGATGCAGTGCGATGTATCATCCTACTGACTTACATAAATCTTAAAGCACAAAGAGTTAAGAGCTGATTGAAGAGACACGTTTTCCCCAGAGTGAAAAAAAAAATCATAAGATGTATATAATTCTGTTACCTATAGATCTGCAGAACTTAATCCAATATCTTGTAATCTTTGCAAAAGTGTCTCTTGCTCCTACGTCAGCTGCAGCTTTGTGGCCTAAACCACCAGCGTCCAAGTAAAAACTGACTTTCATCTCGAACCTGGAAGCCACTACCTGACTGCCATTCCCAACATGAGGAGCCGCTCCATAAAACCTTTCCTCTTCCATCTCTTTAACCACAGCACATTACCACTCTATTCCCAGTTTTAGGCTTCACCTCACCTTTCGTCCGCCTCCAGCCTCTCCTCCATCTCCTGTATGCGATCCTCCAGCTGGGTTACCAAGCCCTCTTTGTTGGACTTCTGGGAGCCCTCTAGATGAGTCACTCTGCTCTTCAGGTCTTTATTCTAGAGAAGTCACACAGAGGCAGTGCTTAACAGGACAAATGCATGTTTAAACCATAATCATATTTGTGTATAAAAATAAAAATTACATTGATGTGAGAATGGATATGATCAAATGAAAATGGTGAAAAGACATGAATGAAATTAGTGCGTGTCTGAACTGAGTTTGTGGAGTAACACAGTGTGTAGCTGTTTCCCTCCAGACAGGAGAGTCTGTACCTGTCTCTCCAGAGCCACCTTGTCACACTCCAGGTCCTGTCTGCTAGCCCTCTCCTGCAGGAGTTCATTCCTCATCTGCTCCACCTGTCAAGCCGAGTCCAGACACTATCATTGGTACACTCCCACACAGTCCACAGTCTGATGACTGTTATTATCAGACACTGAGTCTCACTCACTCCAGAAACCACTGTAGTGCTCAGT
This sequence comes from Monopterus albus, assembly GCF_001952655.1. Classification (NCBI taxonomy): domain Eukaryota; kingdom Metazoa; phylum Chordata; class Actinopteri; order Synbranchiformes; family Synbranchidae; genus Monopterus; species Monopterus albus. The sequence goes on from NW_018127884.1 coordinate 6,950,161, forward strand.
GAGTCAAAAACTAAACAAAACAGTTGATGCAGAAAGGGCCCTAAATAGTTGTGATGGTTGCTTGGTGGTTTTGCTAGTTTGACTACATTCCATGTTTTGAGATTATGTTAACTGTCAGCAACAGGGGGCTGGGTAAGTAATAAAAATAAGAAAAATCAATGGCAGTAGTTTCTGTAAAAAATATAAAGCTGTGAGCTTTATAGATTGAGATTGAGAATAAATAAGGTTTAAACATAGTAACACTTTGTCTATGGTGTATGATTATGCAGCTTTAAAGGAATAGTTCAACAGTTTGGTTAATACACTTATTTGCCTTTTTGCTGAGACTTAAGATCAAAACCAGTGTCACATCTGTATGGAAAATATGAAGATACCACCAGCGGCCAGTTAGCTTAGCATAAAGACTGGAAACGGGGAAGATGGCTAGCCAGTCCAAGGATAACAATCTACCTACAAGCACATCTAAAGCACACTAAAACACATTATATCTGAGGTTTAAACACAGTTATGTGTAGACAGTGAACTTCAGCAGTGCTGGTGGGTGGATTTTGTTGCTAGGCCAGCTGTTTCCTCTGTTCCAGTTATTATGCCAATCTTAGCTAATCATCTGCTAGCCTTGAGTTGTATAGATCTTCTGATCTAACTCTTGTCAAGAAGGTGAACATTTCAAAGGGTCCCTTTAATACTAATCTGGTGTCATAATGTATTAACTAACTGCACATTAAATCAACTCAGAGAAACCTGACTGCATGAACACAACTGTTCAGTGATAGCTTAGTTCAAAGGACGGGAGGGGAAAAAAAAAAAAGAAATAATAATCGATACAGCGGTGAAGGTTCTTTCTTTGTAAGAGGAGCTTCAAATTGGTGATATTTTATGCCAATTAGTCAGTGACAGTGGGCTGCTATGGTGAACGATGGCCCCTATAACTGGTGCATCCAGCACAGTGCTTGAGGGAGCTGAATCAGCAGACTGGAACATACAGCGAAACTAATCTGCTTTGTGAGAGACGGCAGGAGAGGAGAGGGGAGATTACTCTCATTTAGACAGGAGAGGAGCACCTGGTGCCAGGAGAGACGCAGGTGTTCTTCCTGCTGCAGCCCCACCACCCCTACACCCCATAGCCATTCACTCCCCCATCGTCTCCCCACAGACATTAGAGCACACACGCCAGCGCATACCCGCATGCACACGCTCACAAACACACACCACTCAATCCACTGCACTGAATGCACAAAGCTCGAGTGCTGCCTTGACAACCAACCTCAGCCTCATACCGAACCAATGCCATTTTGCCACAATGCCACTCTTTTCTCTCTGCCAGAAATTTTTTAAAAGGGAAACCATTTAAGGAGATTTAAATGCACTTGGCTTCTCTTAATGTCGCTATGCACTTTATTTTAAATTTTGGTCAGAACCTTTGACTCTGTGCCAGTTCCAGCCCGAGGGGAACCTGTAACCCCGCCAAATCTTACAGGCCTCCCTTTTCATCTTATATTTAATATAAAGAAGCTGCTAAGGTGCTAAACTCTGACCTCTGGATGGTATGTGCTGCAGAAAACATACATGGTATAAAACCAGAAGGGTGGCAATAAGCAGTGCTTTTTCAAAAACTCTAAAACTA
>NW_018127884.1:6951819-7029658 GCF_001952655.1 Monopterus albus
GGCGCTAAAAGCACACGTACTTTATATAAGTCTTACGTCACAGTGCCTCCCTCAGCAGAGTTTTTCACAGAGGAAGGACAAGTCCCGTATTTGCTTGCTTGGGTATAAGAACTGATGCCAAGCACAAGTACTGTATTTGTTGACAAGATAAAGTTACTGAGCATAATTTACAAGCGAACTCCACAACCTGAAAACTTGAGACATTTGGCAGCTCGCACATTTTGGCTCAGGCAGTGCAGTAACAAGGGTCTACTGTGAACGAGCCATGAAAATGGGATAGACGCTCTTGGACCATGCTGGCAGGCCGCCAATCTGAATGAATATGCAAGATCATTTTACAAAGTAATAACTTATCTACTTTATCTAGACTAGGTATAAACTGAGAACATAAGACTGTGGATGTCATTTGTAAAGACACAGATAACTGAGTGTGCACATGCACCAAAACACTGATACAATCAATTAGCCTGCATATGAACCATGATTCCACTGAAATTGTTTTGTAGCGGTCTCATGCTCCTTTCATTCAGAGATTAGTGGTTACTCTTATGATGTTAGAGGTGGAAGACGAAGCGACAGGAGATCTGGGTATTATTTACAGGTCAAGATGGAACAGAGACACGTCTGTGAGAGCTAAAGTGAGCATGGACAGAAGGTTACTGACACAAGTGAGCACTGATAATGAGAATGTGTTGAGAGTGTGTTATGAGCTGTACCTGTTCTCTTCCTCGGTCTATCCTGTCCATCAGCTGGTCTCCATTCTGACGCTCCTCATCCAGGTTCAACTCCAGCTGAACAATCCTGTCCTGCAAAACAGTTACATCTGTACAATCAGTAAGAGTTGCTGTCTCAGTCTGATCTTTATAAATATTAAGTTTAATTGCTCATCATTAAGGTCTATTCAGTTGTTCAAATATTGTTTAGGTCTTCTGGAATTATTATGCTAATTACAAAACTTGTATGAGTGGCTTTACTTATGTACCTGCATGAGTTTGATTTGTCGGGATTTGTCTTCTCTATTATTGGCGTTTGTCTCCACCTCCACCTCCAGATCATGCACTTTTTTCTCCAGCGTCTTCTCCTTGAGCACAGCTTCGTCCCGTTCCCTCTGACAGTGCTGCAGATCCTCCTCCCGGCGTGACAACTAAAACAAAGTGCGCCAACATAAGTCAAAACATTCCTGAAACATCACTGCTGGCTGCTAACTCAGTTTATTGTCCTGTTTAAATACCAAGAACACATCTTGTTATAGAATAAATTGTATAACACTGGTTGTCCCTGATGATCAGTGAAACTTGCCTAGCAGGGGTTCAGTGTCCAATTAATGGATCCTCAACATGTTATACTTCTACAGTAAGTGTGGATTAACCCAGCACTCCTGTTAAAGTCCATCTCTTGATTCAATATGTCACCTTGCTTCTTTTCAAGTATTGCAGAAATAATCTATAATTTGCTTAGAGAAATTGTTATATTTCCTCTGAGTGACTAATGAATCCAGTACAGCTAGTATTTCTCTCTGCAGCAATTCTCCCACAGCTGGAAAACTGGCCCCACTGCTTAATGCCAAGACAATGAAAATTTATCATCTGCACTTATTTCTCACCCAGAACAAATATTTGGCAATTAGGACAGAATTATTACACATTTCATCTTGTAAATACTTAAGTAAGACCTAATTTAAGCCATGGAGATAAAGCTGAGCACACAAAGACTTAGTAGGATGTCAAAAGGGATAATTTTGCATTCGCTCTCAGGGCAGGATTAGCTATCCATTTGGGAATGAATGAATTAATGTGTTGAAGAATTAAAGAAGTAGATCTAGGAATGAAATGATTTATCACCTTCGTGGCCACATCTCTCTTGGAAAAAATGACTTAAATCTACAGGAGACTTTTACCTGGTTAAATAAAGGAAAAGAAGGATGTGTGCAGCCTACATTTGTGATATGAGTAATGGTCTGCCAAATTCACATGGGTGAAGACTGATGGAGCATTTGCGAGCAGCTGGAAAAGTGGACTCACTAGGCCCAGTACAGAGCAATCAGTTTCTCGGAAGAGGCAGGGGAGGAGGATGTGAATACAGTCAGCACAGCTTTCACAACAATGATATCACAACACTGACATCCTCCTGTTCCTGTGCAGCAGCTGGACTGAGATACATTAGTGTGGATACAGCCCATGAAAAAAGGAAGACCCTGGATGCTGAACTTGTCCTGACATATTAATTTCAACTGCACATGACATGTGTCACTGAAAGCCCATATCAAGAACATCCACATCAGTAAATCTGTAAAACTCAGAGGCAGTCTGTTAGGCATGTCAAACAAAGTCTGCAACTAATGACTACAGGGTCCAGGAGATAGTTCCTCCCAGAGAAGGAACTGTCAACACTCTGCAAGGAGGCCTCTTGAGCTTAAAATCAAGACACAGCCTGCCAAAACCTCTAATAAAGGCACCCACTGGAGCTTAAACAGACCAAGGTTTGCTTATAGGGTGAAAGCCTGTGTGTTTCTTTAAGGCCTAACAAACATTTCCAAACTCATTAGACTTTTGCAAACCTCTCTAAATGTTTTGAAATGGGCACTGTTTACATCAGCTTTACAGTCATCTTCAACCTTTATTGGCACTTTGCCTCTTCTAAGGCACATTCTCCCTAACAATTTTCAAGGCTGTGTGCAGTCAGCAGAAATGTGTATAACATGAACCCTGTGCTCACGGTGCCTTTGTGTGCATTAGAACAGAAGAGACACATAATACAGCTCACTGATGTAGACTAGGGTTCAAATTAACTATTAAATATTCTTTTGTTTTTCTCTTCTTTTTCAATAAGCACATCAAATCTCAAAACAGGATACTAAAATGCACTGAAAGTGTCAGATTCATATTATCCATTGATTATCCACACTGTATAATTCACATGGTCTCAGAAAGTTGTAGATGGATGCTAAAGCAGGAGCTCTGAACCGTAAAACTGCTTGTGTGGTCGATACAGTCTCAAGTACCCTACCTCACTCAATAGATGTTTGATTAAGAAGTATTGGCCACCCACCATCTAACATAAATTGTTAGGTTTCATTATTATGGCCACACAACAAGGGATCACAAAGGATTTTACCATATTAGCCTTTTAATTCTACTGCTGAGCATAAACATTAATTTGAATAAACAACAGAGATCTCTGACTCGACTCAGCTCAGCTACTTCACTTAGTAACTAGGTTTTGGGTCTGAGAGGGCAGCAGGGAGCAAATGCTTAAGCAATGACATCGCTCTCTGAAAGAAGAGGATGATGGTAGTGGTGGGAGAGTTCAAACTGATTGAGTCAGAACAATGGCTCATCGTCTGCTATTCTGCATGGGAGGGTTCAGCTGGCCCTGATTTGACCACTCTCCCCATGAAAGCAAGTGTCAGAATTCAAATCCATCTCCCCTCTGAGAGCCCATTACATTAGTGAGCCTGACGTATCCCCCTGTACCTCTTCCTGCAGGGTTTTGGAAGCCAGGAAGCATTTTTCCAGCTCTTGTCCTCGCTCCTTCAGAACTTTCTGCAGCTCTGTCAGCTCCTTACGGTTCTTCTCCTTATAAATATTAATCTGCTCCTGCAGCTCCCGAGTGGACGACTGGGACGCCTCCACAATATCACTCATCTATAGGCACAGTGAGACAAGGGGTGGGGGGTGTAGAGAATTGTAATAATGTTGAAGCAGCTCTGAGTAAGCCAGGGATTTGATATCATTTTGTCAAAACTGAATTCCTAATTGAGTCTACATACTGAACTGGAATCATCTTGCAGCCTTAAACTTTAACAACAAAAGCTCAATATTTTAATGGTCATTGATGAGAGACAGTCTTCAGGCACTGTTACTGTTTCCACCCTGATAAAGACCTTGTGAGGTCAAAATCATTTGGTCTGTTAAACCTACATTCACTGGCCACTTTATTAGGTACACTGTATGCAATTCAATGCAAAACTTCTGCCTTAACATCTAAGAAGCTTAAAATATCTTAATTTTTGGTGAAATTGTCATAAATGTATAAATTCAGTCATATTTTTATTACGGAGGTTATAGTTAAAGGTGGTGTTGTACTGGACAACATTATATTCAGAAGTGTCTCTATATTTTTGTCCTCCAAAGCTACATACAGTATATGAGAGGGTCAGAATATTAGGAACACCTCTGAATATAATGTAGGAAGGAGGAAGTGCTGCGCTGAGTTGCATAGAATTGTACAGGTGTACCTAATGAAGTGGCCGGTTAGTGTATACTGTATGTCTGACTCTATATACAGTTTCTCCATGCTCTACCTTAAAGTGCCTGAAGAATTTTAGAGACTCATCAGAATCAAAGATTAATGACTCAATGTATTTTACCAGCTCAGAATCTGAGAAACTCTGCTCGTGAGGTTACTGCTGGTACGGCTGTTACTGTACTAGAGACTAAAGTATACTCGCCTCCCTCTGAAGTTTTTCCACTGTATGGTCTAGCAGTCTTCTCTCATCCTCTATGTTGTTCTTCATGTTTTTGAACTGCTCCTTCTGAGCCCTCTCTTCTTGTAACCTCTCCTCTAGCTCCTTGTGTTCAGAGTTCAGCCTGGTCAAGTTCCTCTAGAGAGGAAAACAATGTTAAAGATGTCAAACTGAAACCACATCTGTACATGCAGTGCAGTGCAGTGTTGCTGGTCTCACCTGCACATCCTCCAGCCGGATGGTCAATGCTCGGTTGGCACGTGACATCTCCTCTTCTTGCTCCTTAATTTCTGCCAAAGACTCTTCCAACTGCTTTTTCTCTTTCTGTTAAGTGGGCGTTATCACAGACAACGCTTTCATTTGTTGAATTAACTCTGGCAGACAGTTCAACTAAACCAACAATATAATAAAACTAGCATCACTCTCTTATTGTGATTCCTCACCTCCAGCCGGCCAACTCTGTCTCCCAGCCTGCTCTCCTGCAGCTTGGCCTCATCAATGATGCGGTTGAGTTTGGCCACCTCATTTTCCAGTTCCTGTGCCCGCCTGCGCAGCCGCTCTGCCTCTTGGGTCAGCCGTCCTGCCTGGCTCTCCACTGCACCCTTGGCTGCCTCCACTTCGGCCTTCTCAAGGACCACTGCTGTGCTGCTCTGCAGACCAGAACAAGACACAGGGACTTAAAGTCAAAGGAAGCCAAAGTCTGTGAAAGATGCAAGATGGAACATTTGAGACTTCTTCAAATGTCTCCTGCAACAAAAAGCCTTTTGTAGTGTTCAGTTTCTTGCTGATCTTTTGTTCCTCTGGAGACACAGCATAACAATGGTCACATGTGATTCTCTCATACTTCATAATAAACCACAAATAAAGGCAACTACATTTGAGCTTTCACTAGCCTCTGCTGATTGAGGGCCACATCAAATCACCAAGCTCAAGAGGCAAACCTGCTAATCTCCTTTGTCACTGGATTCAAAGCTATCCTGAAATATTTTGAGATTCCCTCACAATAGAATAGTTATTCTGCACTTCTGGCATGGTAGTGGCAGAGAGAGTTAATGAGGAGCCCTGTGAGATCTCCAAGAGTCTAAGTTCATGAATGAACAGTTCGCTTTGGCTCTGACATTTCAGAGTAGAGTGTTATGCAGGAGACAATGAACAAAAAGACAACCATTCAAATCAATCTTTATGACAAATAACAGGTTTCAGCTGTGATGATACCTTTTAAGTGAATGACAGCATAACTAACAAACTTGTCGACAAAATATTTTGGTGCAAAGGTGGAATGTTAAACTGGTTTGGCAATTTCCTGTTTATATCAGTGAGGCATACACAGAAAATCTGTAGTTACAATTCCACTGTATAACAGAGGTGAAACATTTAAGTAAATGAACTTAATAAAACTGAATGCTGTCTTCCTACACAGAGACCAACTATTGTTACCTCACATCACACATTGCTGACATCCAAGTACATCACTGTGCACACCAAAACATGAAACCACACACACCCTTCTACCCTGAAGAACACGCTGACAGAGTCATAACCCAGCAGTGAGACAAGGACGAAAGGTGGCACAAAGGAATGCATCAGTACAAACAGTTGACCTAAAAACTGGTTTGCTATCTTGAGCATTAGTTCTCTGACGTGCTACAAAAATCCTGCTAAATTACATCACAGCTAACAGGAAAATATTATTTCCCTTTTACACAAAAACCCCAAGGGTCTCTCTTAAAAAGACAAGTTACCAACTGCAATCGGTAAAAGTATACAGTACTAAAGTTACAGTAGTGAAGCGAGACATGTGAAGGTTGTGGCAAAGTATTTATACAAATAAATAGTTTAGTTTCTGCTGGAATACAAAGTCTTATTATCTTTTGTGACTAATGTGAAAGGCACTTGGCCTGCTTGTCTCTTCGTCATCATACATGAATAGAGACACCTCCTGTACTAGTAAGGTGACGGGTGCCTCCCGGCTTCAGTGCAGGCCAGTCAGACCTGTTTCCCCTGTTACCACAGAGCCGCCCTCATCTCTGCCTCACTGGGTCATCTACTGTAGTCACAGGAGTGAGAAGCTCTGTACAGCCAAATCCAGAGATAACACAGTTTCACCTCTCAAGATTAGCCAAACATATGATTGAAAGATAATGCTGAACACAGTGTAGAAATCAATATTTCTACATACATAAAAGGTTCAGTAATAAATGTGGCTGTAACTGTGACTGTGTCGAGGGTTGAAGCTTGGGGATGAAAAAAGGGGTTGGGTGGGATGAGGGGCTACTGGACATGCAGCTTTCACTATACACAATAATAAAGCACTGATACTGTGTGCCAAGATTGTGTCAGTGCTTCATTTTAACAACATACACAACAAGTTCAGCCCTGACACTGTTCTGCTTGTCCCACTTCCCACATTGGGTCAAGTTAAAAACATGTGCAAAGCCACCGAGCCAGAGAGAGCGAGAGCCTGTAGTGTCTGTGTGAGAAAACACGAGGGGATGCAGTGAGAGTATGCAAAGTGATTTTAACAGACCGGAACTGTTAAAACCATCTATGAACCAAGCCATTTCTTACAAACTAGTTATTTCTCTTCTTATACAGCTTCACTAACTTTTCTTATTCACTACTACACAAAGTTAATTATTCACTGTAGGTGTTAAAGTGCAATTAAAGATTACCTAACAAACACTTCATCAAGTATTAAAAAATGATTTGCTGAATTTGTGTGCTTTATAAAATTCTTTATCACCTCTTTAAATAAACACATGTAACAAAGACAACACAAGCTGACTTCAGTTTATGAGTACAATATCAGAAGAGTATGTGGTAATATAAAACCTCTAGTCCTTTTTGTCCTTTCTCCATTACTCTAACTCAGAGTTTGACTTGGGTCTTCTTGTGTAGTTACACTGTTTGTTGAAGGTTGTACATTAACTCATTCTGTGCAGTCTTTGAAGTGCAACTCCAACGATGAAGTGAAGTGCATATCCCAGGTTGTCCACTTTCACATTTTAGCTCGAACCTATCAGGTAGGATATGAGGTATTGTCACTATTGAAAATGTAGCTTATTTGTCAAAGTTTTTTGTTTATGCCTTGTAGCTTCCTGACGGCAACAGGAGCTGTACGGGTTCATATCAAGTCAAAAGCATTACACGGCACTATTAGATATGCAGCAGTGCATTACAGTCGCTGTTAAATCACTAATTTTCCAAACAGATAAGCAGTTTCCAGTTCTCTAATGTCCCTAGTGCAATCAGCTGCAAACACTGTGAACCAGGATGCACTGAGAACACATTTCCTTCAACAGCAGCTGAAAAAACATGCTAACTGTGATGTCACTCACAAAAACTGGCCTATGCCAACACTGATAAAGTGACTGGCTACTGAGGCTTATACAACATTTAACAAGAAAAACCTACTCACATTTCCTCCTTTTCGACTTTTGGTGAGTTTCCGCTGTTCCCTGCTCTTCCTGCTGTCAGTCTTCACTCATACGTTTCCTGCCGCTCAGTTGTTTGTTCTTTCCTGGGCTGTCAAAGCTCACTTCATTCACAATTTTCATATATCGCAGACATCTTTCCTTGGGCGTACTATGAACCAATCAGTATATTCTCTCTTTTAGACCAATCCTTCCACAACCATAACCTCCACCTGCAGACAGTACTACTGATTCAACATAGAAAGCTTCAGCATCCATCTGCTGTACCAGTACTTTGTACCACCACGAGAAGGATCGTAACATTCATGTACCCGAACACTATGTTCTACGTTAACATTTCTAATGCAGTGGACTGGGACAATCACCAAAACTTTCTCTGTTTCCAGAAAAACTACTCACTAAAATATGAAAATTTTTACTTCTGTAACTCCAGTCAAAAAAAAAAAAAGATTAGAATATTAATATTTCAGTTACTCCCTCCAGAAACAACTCATTGTTACTTTTGTTGTAACCATAGGAAAGACTGATTTGAAATCTGACATTTTAATATTTGTAGTTGTTGCACAAGCACACATCACTACATGTCATTCAGCAGCACCATAAGCTGTAAGCCAGCCTGGAAGATGAATGAGCAATGAGCCAAACACTGATACTGTACCTTGCAAGCACAAAGTACTGCATGTGTTATAAATACAACAGCTTCTCTCATTAAAAAAGGTACCCAGCCCTGAGGGTAACTGGAACAGAAGGCCTGTCATGGACTGAAAGGAAGGATTGAAGAAGAAATTAAAATGTGACACCTGAGAAATATTGGCATGTCTTTGGACTGCTTTTAAGCGAGTCTGTACAAAGCCAAACTGTATGTTGGCTGAGGTGTTTGGTTATCACAAGGAATTAAGGAGACTAGTGAAACTGTGCCTGAAGAGACACTGATGTCTCTGATTTAGAAACCTTTTCCTGAAATAACATGTTTTGCTGAAAGGTAAATTCTCACTGAAGTGTCATATTTGACTCTTTGATATTTGGTCATTGACACCTGTAACATGAAATACTCTCAGTCAGAGCTTCAGGTCACAGTGGTGCCCTGAAAAACACAGAATAAAGTAATTTTACCAGTATTTCACTCCCTGGCAACCAATACAATCACAAACTGCTTACATCCCAAACACTGTAGGGAGACTTTCTGTAAGACAGTACAGTCATATCTGATACCATTTTTTTTCTTTTCCTGGGACCAGATTTAATCAGACCGTGGTCTGTGATCTCATGTTCACCACTTTGGGGTTTCTGGATATTAAAAATTTTAGATAATCTAATCTACAGCCTTTTATTTTTGTAAAAAAAATCAGCAAGGTCTGACAATGCATTAATTTCTCCACTGTACAGCTGGATCATGCAATATAAAGGCAGGAAATCTAATGTGAAGCTCTGTACCAGATGTTCCACTTCTTAAAAAATAAACACAGGGTATTTATCAAAATTAATTATGCTTCCTGAGAGTAACTCAGACCCTGACTTACAGGCCTCACAGTGCCGATTAAATCAAGCACCTCCATCCTGGCCAAAACTCAAAGGCTCAACAGAAAGCTCAGTGTTCAAGTTTTCCAGGCCAAAGGCCAAAGACGACATAAACCTGCAATCCCAAAATTCACATTCCCCCCAGCAGCTCAAATCTGACGACTAACAGCTGAAACATGGAGACCTCAACCCACACTTTACACATTTACAATCAAGTCCATATGAATGCACTCAAACAGGCAGTTGCCTTAGATTCAAATACAAAATAAAAATGTAGAAAACAGATGGCCAGATCCATTTCTTTGTGGGAGATGAACAGAAAACATGACATCAAAGCAGCATTAAAAAATGACCAGTGCGGAGAAAAAAGAAATCATCAGCAACTTCAGAAGAAAACACACTGACCACTGTTTGATTAACTGTAAACTCTCTGGTTTTAACCACTAGCATCAAGTGTTCTTTGTTATCTCAGCAGGTGGTGTGTGTTTAACTTGACTCCTGCAAGTTGTTTTGGCAGATTAGACTCCCGCCACATCACGGCTCACAGGCAGCAGAGTAAAGGAACAATAAACACAAAAATCCAGGCCACTGCCTGGTTTCACATAGATCTACCCCTCAGACAGTCACATGCAACAACATTTTCTGAACTGAACACATTCAGACTGGTACTGAGTTTCTGTTAAAGTGTTTAATGTCATCAGTGTATAAAGTTATCACTATTTGAAGGCACAAACAACCCAATACTCCAACAAGGATAAACAGCTAAATTCTTGCCGCCTCTGTCAAGCTCTTGAAAGTTTCACTGTCATTTCATTCCACACCGCCTCCTCTTTCCAGTCGCCTGCTAAATCTGCTCCTAAAGCTAAGTGGCAAATATAGTGCTATCATCAAACACACAGACTCATGCAGGAGCATTTACTTTCTAAACAAGCCTGAGGGGGAACTCTTCTCTAGGCTACCTAGGTTTGATGATCAGACAGTGAGACTTCAGCTCCCGGCAGAGATTACTCCAGAGGCAGGGTGAGATACGTATGAGAACGGCACAGGCCAGAAAATGAACTGGTGAGCGGGAGATCACTGCAGAGTCTTGTGTGAAAACTGTAGAGTTAAGAAAAGGGAAAAGTAACATTTGGGACTGAGGTTTCAGATGAGAGCATGATAACAATGTGGCCATGTTACACACCATGGCTTGAGGCTGTAGGTAAAACAACAAGAACTAGAAATGGTGTGATAAGCACCAGGCACTGTCTTTACATTGAGGAGGGGAGAGAACAGCTGAGGCCTCTAACACTGAGAATCTAGAGCGCTGCGGAGAATGAGATGCAGCGGCAGCACCCTGAAGAGGCGTCAATGAAAAGATCTGAGCCGCTCCTGTAAGTCAGAGCTGGAGCAGGGGGAGGGAGGAGGTCTGTAGGGAGCACATTCTCCACGTTGACCCCCAACATTCCTGGAAACAAATCCTTCTCTCTACTGGCCCGCATCTTTTGCATACCAGAACAGGCTGATACAAAAGATCAAATCCACTTCCAAATGTGCAGAGACACAATCACAATAAAAAAAAAGCACAGTCAAATACAACCAAGATTTCTCAACCTCAATAAAGTTCCACAGATTTCAGTTCATTGAAAACACAATGAAGCTTTCAATTTAAGACACAAAACAGGCCCAGCACTCCTTTTATGGGGGTTGGCCACGCATCCCCTTTTCTACAACATACTGACCCACTTATTTAGCATGTCCCTACCCCCGCTGCTGTTATTGTCTGAAGGAGACTCACAATTCATCACTGACTGAGATCCCCAATTACCCCCGCTCTTTCAGGGCACAGAAAGAAGAGGGACATGACACAACTCTGGAACAGCAGCTCATTAGATTAGTGATGGCTTGCCACTGCAATTAACCAATATACAGAGAAATTTTGTGCTCCAGTTTCCAGCATTCTTCTCCACATGGGCTGCGCTGTGTTCACCACAAATTCACACAAAAGAGAGAAGCAGCACTGTGGTTGGAGATGGAGCTGACAAATAAAAAGATGCTCAGTTCACCAGTTCACCCTGGCTTGCCTCTTTTTGTCTGACACCCTTACACAAAGTAGAAATATGATATATGAGATAATAAGCAGCTTTCCCTTTTAATATCAGCCTCTCTCATGACTTGTAGTTTAGACTAATGGCCACCCGTGAACATTCTGCACTCAAAAAGGCCTCAGGTCATATTTATTTGAATACATTGCAAAGCACAAACAACCATTATGTGTATAATATCTAGAATTACGCAGCCTTTATTACTTACATGTTTTCAAATGCATGATTGACTACAAAAATTATTTAACTTGTCTTTTAATATGTTAATATATTAGAGCTCATCATCCATTTGCTACAACATAAATAGCATATATAGATAAAACATAAATGGTGTAACTGTATAGATAGATGAATGTGAGGTAATACTTCTGCATAATAACTGTTAAGCATAGTCTTCTACAGTAATCCACAAATGTCTCACAAAGTTTAACCTGAGGACGGGATATTACTTGACCGAGAGCTCTCTTGTGTCTTAAAAGAAAGACAAAAGACAAACAATGACTTACATCTTGCCAAGCGTTTACAAAGCACTGAGGGTAAACCCCTGATGCTTCCTTGGGGAACAGTGCCTCTGTTCAACCACAGGAAATGTTCTCACAGACTCTTTCTGCATAGCACTGCTGTGGACCATCAAACAGGCTAGCGGAAAGCAGAGAACAAGGACAACTTCCAATCTTTGAGACAAACAGGACACATGTGAGTCACACAGTAGCCTGCTGGAAACAATGTGTGTCCTGCCATACACGGCTGCTCGTATCATCTTAACTGACCTTCCTTCATTTTTTAAACAACGGCTGACAAACCCTCTCTGTTCTAAAGAACTGCTCACTTCTAACATAGTGGCTGGTTGATCACTGGTAGTATTCTCCAAATGCTGTTTGATAACAGGGGGTTCATGGAGAAATCTAAACCGTAATGTGCAGCTTTATGGATGTTTATTTTTTACCGGTGTACTGAAAACATGAATGTCTCTGTCCATTGCTGAGCATATAAGGGGCTTTCCTTGATACTTGCTAAGTAGTGACCTTGCCAACTCCTAACAATTTCAAACACAGATAAATGTGTCACACATTATCCTTGTAAAACACTCCTCCACAGAGGAACAAGCTCAAACATACAAAACCACATTCACACTTGACCATGAAAAATGATGACCAGCTAAATGAAAGTGTTACATAGCGTTTCTTTTTCATTTTATCAGTTTGCTCTGCTGACACAGTTCAAGTATGTGAACTCAAGCTGAGCTAATCCAATGAAGTCACTAAAAAAAACATACAACCACCCTGTCCTGCTGTAGGAGGATCTTCTATCCTACACTGATCAGTGTGTTTACAAGCTAGTTTTCACTGGAGGAGACTGAAGAGTATTGTGCTGAGTGCAAGTCTGTGAAATTTTGCTATGTTTTCCAGTGCTTCCTGTAAATCCTTTCCAGAGATATACAGTGATACTGTCGATCAAGGACCGGGGAGTGTTTCCACTGTCGGAACCAAACAAGTGGTATACCTCATACTTCGCCCTACATAATCCCCCCCCGTTGCAGACCATCCTGCTTTGTAACGAACTGGCTGATTGAAACAGCCGTTGAACAAGCAGAACACAAACTTGAAGAATTGTAACACCTTCACTGCTTTGCCTGCAGTCCACTCATTGAAGTCCCCATTTTGCCTCTAAACCAGTGATTGAAGACCTCATTTTACCTTTAAATCAGTGGGCTGAGGGCAGTGGAAACAAACACAGAACTCATGACGAGCGTTACTCAGCTTGACAAGCTTCGGTAGGTTCCTATAAGAAAACAATCCCTGAAGAGACTTGAGAAACACTGGTGTCTCAGTATTTTGATACTCAATGCCACAGCTGTGAAAATACTGTAAAGGTGTACAGGGTAAATGACATCAATTAAAAGCAGCACCTCAGCTTCTCATGACAAACCTGCAATGCAAAACACACACACACACAGATACAGCTCCTCTTGATGAGATACTCCTGGATGTTTCTGGATGGGGCAGGGCGAGAGTGAAGGAAATGAGGTGGGTGAAACACAGGGAGTCAAACTGGAGGACAGGGGAGTGGAGAGAGTTAGACTGATTACCTGCTTGGACTCCTCCAAAGACATCTGCAGCTTGCTTATTTCCTTCTCATACTGCTCCTTCATCTTGTCCACCTCCTGATCGTGAGCGGCCACTTCCTCCTTCAAGGCTCCTTTCAGAGCTGTCAACTCCCTCTCTCGCCTCCTCAGCATTTCCTCCTGATCCTCCTTGGCCAGGAGAACTTCCTGCATCTCCACCTTCAGATGCATCATGTCCTGTGGGAAATGAAGACAGCCTGTTAAGTTTTTATCATGTGTCTGTTGGTTAAACAGACTTTTCTCAATGCAAGCAAATTTATTAAGCTATCTAAAGATCAACAATTTGTAGTGGTAGACCTAAAAACAGACCCAACAGCACTCTAGAAATATAGTCTCTTTACTGTGTTACCCTGCTTGTTTGTTCATTTATTCTGTAGTGTCTCCAAAGAGAAATCTTTCACCACACCTTTAGCAAACTAAAATGCATTCTGTTATTTCAGTGTGATTGTACTGCGGTATAGGATGTAAGAAAACCCCACTCAGATTGACTAGTCTCTACACTATTTGCTTTAAACCTTCAAATACAACGTGAAACAGCACCTTAATGTTAACTTATTCCAAGGCTAAATTTTACCATATGGTTTTATGTTTAGTTTTCAAGAGGCATAATAGAAAATCATTCATCTTTTATAAGGTCTTTTTTCCCCTCCAGAACAAGGAATACTGTGCATTACCGCCATAATGATGTCTTTCTCTCCATCAGCAGCTGACGTCTTGGCTGAGTCAAGCTCATCATGCATCTCTGACAGCTGGTCCTGCAGGTCTCTGATCTCTGTCTGGTACTGTTCCCTCTCCATCTTCACCTGAAACAGCCTGGCACACCACACAGCATGTCAACACACATGCACTCCCGCACACCCAAACCTTAATGTGGACATACAAATGGAAACACCTGTGCTGGGTCTGAATGTGAGGTCTATAGATTACAGAGGTTAAAAGGTATTCCTGATCGACAGCAAACCAATAATGCCCAAACTGCCTCTACATGACAACACTGGGTGGAGGGGCCAAGCGATTTGAGGCTCCTCAAACAAGTCACCACACAGTAATGTGGACTAAAGCAGAACATCATTTTCTGCTGCAGAAACAAAATCAGAGGAGCCAAAATGTTACATATTTTCATCTCAAAGATGTTACTATAGCCATCTAAGAGACGGAGAACACCAAACAAAGCCAGCAAGCTATGAATGAGGCAACACTCCGAAATCAGTCGAACAGTTGTTACTGTATGTATAGCTGTCAGAATGACTAGTAAATCAGTCACCAAGCACAAATTAATATAGAAGGTGACAGATTAATCTAACAAACTAGAGGAGACAAAACAGGTTGTACAACAAGACAGAGGGACTAACATGGTAAGATGGAGATGTCAGTAAAGGGAGCCGTCTTCCTCTAAGCCAAACACTTCTGAGTTTAACAGAAGTAAAATACTGGCATTGACAATTAAGTAGTCAATTAATAGTCAAAAGTGTGGAAATGCTAAATAAAGTTAAGCTGCTCAATGAATCTATGTTGGCCTGCCATTCTCCAGCACTGTCATTCCGCACTTACTCTTCCACCGTGTTCTGCAGCTCGCCCTCCGTTTTGGCCAGTTTTTCCTTCAGTCGCTTGCACTCCTCTACACTCCGCTCCAGCTCCTGCTGCAGCTCCTTCAGACCTGCTGCCATCCTCCTGTCACCCTGATTCCTCTGAAGGTGAAAACAGAAATGTTGATACAATATTTTGATAGAGTTACATATATGCACAAAGGTTTCAGCATAAAGTTTAAATTGATCATGCCAACTTAGTATCTCAATGTCATTTTTTTCTTTGTTAACATTGTCTGTTTTAAATACTGTAAAGGAGAATCCATACTATATAAAAAGAGCAACATGTAAAAATAAACTGAGAACTTACCCTACATTCCCAAAGATCTCACTTAGTTTAAATAAATTAACTATTAATGCAACAGTGTTTTGAATTCCTACTTACTTCATTAATATACCCACACACTACAGAATTACAGGTTTCCAAGTAACCTGTTTATTGTGTTAGTGTCCATGAAATCATCTTTGTGTTAGGTTTAACCAATTCTACTTCCAATCAGTAATCTGAAAATATCTCTTCAAAGTCAGCAGGTTAAACAGTAATCCCTTAAATGTCCTTATCAACTAAACTCCTAATTAAAGGATATTCTCTAACAACCAGTTCAGCAATAAACTGACATGCCAACATAAACAGGATGGTGTCAGAGGCACAGCTGCAGTTAAACTGTTGTTACCCTGGTTTGTTCCTCAAGTTGTCTCTTCACTTCGGCCACTTCTTTCTCCAGTTTAGTGTTTTGCTCCTGCAGAGCTTTGGTCTGTGCAGCAAGGTCCAGGGACTGAGAGAAGAACACAGACATGTTAGAGATGGTTATTTCTTACCGATCCACTATAGATAAAAATGAAAACTGAATGTTTAAACTCCAGCATTAGCAGTCTGTTAACATAAATATTCCACTGCAAAGTAAACAGTCCGAGGTTTAAAGCCTCACACCCTGAGATCATATGTACACTGTTTTACAGGTCGCATTAACTGGATGGAAGACAACGTAACTCGAACACAGTCATGTTAAAAATTCTCACTAGCACAAAGAGATTTGTTGCATTTATCAGCCTCTTCAAAAACCAGTTAGTCCGAGCCAGTCAGGCTTAATTTTGAAAGCAGAAACTCAAACACACATCTCAGCCCCTTTACTGGTAGACAGCTAAAGCATAAATGGTAGAATTGCCCCATTACGACCCCAAATCTATGATTTTAATACAAAAATATGTAACAATGTCCTTTTGACATGTAATTGGCACAACAGACAGCAGAGAAGATGTTTTTAAATTCATGGTTTCTTTAACTGTTACAGTGATACAACAGCTTCTCACTTTGGTGTCGCCTTGAGCACTCGCCGTGGCTCGAGACTTCAGTGTCTGTATCTTCTCAAAAACAAGGTTGACCTTTCTCTTTGTTGTTTCATCATTGTCATTGCTTCTGCAGACACAGAGACAGACAAACAAGTATGTTAAAACACTCTGGTTATTAAAGATTACAAAAACCCTCTCTCAGTGTTTTGATGAAGAGGAATTATTTCGCAACTGTTCTGTGAACAGAGTAACTCTTTCCAATCTTGGACAGAGTCAGGAAGGATCGTGCAGCTTTGATGTGTCACTTCACAGCACAAACGGCCTCATTACACTCGTCCAATGAACTATAAGGCACATGAGTAGAAGCACCAAAAGTATGAGCAACATTACAGTATTGCTGTCACCTGGATTGCTTTATCCTGACATAAGCATTTACACTCATTTAGTAGTGTTGTTTATTTGATTAATTATTGCAACAAAAACATAATTTGTATCAAACTTTCTTCGTGATAAAAAAAAAAAAAAATAGACTTGCATTTCATCACAAACCCAGCCACACCCGCAAATGTTCTACCTCAGGTCTATTTTCTTTGCTGGTAACATAGTTTATGTGTCAAATGCTAACAATATTGTCCTGGTCAGTAAATTTCCTAAATATCAACTTCTCTGGAGCTGAGAAAAGCAGCTTTGTCTTTACAAGCATTTTTGACTTTATCGCCATATGTTTGCAAGAAGAAGAACATTTAAAGTGAAAACATTAGAATCAACACAACTGAAGTTGCACCACTCTCACATGGCAGCGGTGATATATTATTTTAATACATTGCAAGGCTGACACAGAAAGCCAAACCCCCAAACCTCGACTCTCCTCATACAGATGATTTTCATTAAACCTTTATAACCTCTTTTGCCGAATGTTTTTCTTCAGGGCCTTGGGAATGTAGCTCAGTTTCAGCCCCTTCACTTCCATCTGTGTTTCCTTTCCTTTGTCCTATGACTCTTGACCTGTGATCTAACACACCCAAGCAGTTTCCTGTTCATTTTCTACCAGAAAACCTTTAGTACATGCAAGAACTGTGTAAACCTACAAACTCTGGGTGAAATCACACAACTGCTGCAGTACATAGTTTAAACTAACGTTTCTGTTTAAACGTTCACCAAACGCAATCACTGACTGCTAGCTTGAATGAAAGGCTTTATGGTATCCATAAACCTGGCTATATGGCTTCTTAAAGCTAAAGTAAATTTGACCGTTTAGCTCAACATACCTTTTCTTTAGAGGCAATGTGTCTGATTACAGAGTCAAACATTTTTGCATTTCACACTGCAGGCAAAACAGAGAGAAAGAGGGATTCCTCAAGAAAAACTTCAGACAGCTGAATTACTAAGCCCTGGATGGGAGGGTAAGAAGAACACATTCCATTCACTTCTATCACAAACAGTACCGCTCTGATAAAAACCATTTATGTGTTCCCACAGAACAGTTTCTGCATGATGCATTGCCTTATGGTGCAACATGTTGATTTTGGGCTTCAGGGGGAATAATGGGCTCAGTTCATGATTCAACGAACAGCTATGAATAAAGACTACAACATTTGTTCACATTGTTTTGAATATTAGCAAATAAAGCTGAAAGATTGGTAAGAGCGGAAAAGCTAACTCACCCATCCTTAAGGTAATTGAACAAAATTTGTTTTGCCGTCTCTTCATGTGTTTGTTGTGAAAGTTCTTGCTGACCTTTCAGCAGATCAGGTGTCACCTGGATATGATGGGAAATAGGAGAGAGAGAGATCCTAATGAACTGTGAGAGATCTGACCAAAGTAAGACAAGGTGTCCTTCTCTCACATAACCTCATTTTGATAAGTCTCAACAAATGATGTGCTGAAATAAAATTAGAAGTAAAAAAAAAAGACATTTAAAAACTTCAAATGTAAGATCCAATTATTATGCACCAATTTTTGTCATATTTACCTGTACATCTGCCTCTGTAGTGGGCTTTTTGGCCACAGCAGCAGCAGGCTTTGATAGTGATGTTGACAGCGATGTTATCTTTACAGCTGAAGAGGCACTGTCCTCACTCTCTCTACTCTTGAATGACAGTGAAGAAGACTGAGCCTTTTTGTAACCCTGGATGGAGCCGACACTATTAGAGATGGTGCTTTGGGGGGAGACAGGCGCGCTGGTGACATGAGATGAAGTGCTGGAATCGACCTTACCATCTACACCCATGAGCCAAGAGTCCTGACTGCCTGCAGTTCTCTGCGGTCGTAGCTGTGAGGGCCGTAGGACATGCTCCATTGACGTGCCTCGATAGCGGCTAAACTCATCCATGTAGCCAGAGCTGTCTCGCTGGCTGAAGGCACTATCCACACTGCGTGAGCGTCTCCTGTCCTCTGGATGAATCCTGTTTCTGCGCCCTGCTCTACCCCTGCGCTGGTGGCTGCCATCTTTGCCATCAAACTTCTCAATGAGCTCATCAACACCAGGAATGGAGCCTGTGTCAATGTCTCTGCCTGACCCGGGGAGGAAAGGGATGTAGCGGCGGTTCTCATGACGGTTGATGGAGTCTCCATACAGGGCCTCCATCTGTTCATCCACCAGTGCCTTAGAGACCGAAGGGGAGGAGGAGTGGCGGGAGCGGGAAGAGGACTGAAGAACTGGTCCACTAGAGTCAGTCCTGCACAGAGGAAGGACATCAGGATCTTGGTGGGTGCGATCAAGGTTGGAGTTGGCACTGCTCATGAAAGTGGGGGATCTGAATGATGTCTTGCTCTGCTCACTCGTGGGACTTGACATAGCGGAGAGCTGAGCCTGGGCTGGAGGCACTGGTTGGTGCTGAGTTTGAGAGAGTGGCTTGGACTGAGGTGGATTCATGTTGGTGAGACTAGGTTTGATCTGTGGCTGAGTCATTTGTGACTGCAGCTTGGTCTGAGGCGCAGAGTGAGGCTGTGATTTTTGCTGAGGAAGGGCTGTCTCATGCAGGCTCTGGGATGGAAGCTGCCTTTTTTCTTGCTGTGCTAGTGCTCTATTCCGGTCCAGGCTTGATGACCTAACATGGGACATTGCAGGCACTGTAGATCTAGAGGTGGAACTCTGTTGCTGGTTCCCAGTCTCAGCCATAGGCCTTGAAGGCAAGCTGCGGAAACCTTTAAGATTGAGGGAGTTGGTCTCTGGATCATATGGCTGCAGTATTTCAGGGTGCTTCTGAAAGTTCAGAAGGGTGGACAACTTCTTTCCTTGGGAATCTGCAACACCATTTTGGGGACCACTGAAGTGCATCATCATCTGAGACCTGTACTCCATGAAGGGGCTGTTGGATCCAGCCTCCTCACCTCTTCTAAAATCATACTCCTGGTGATTCTCAATAAAAGAGCCCTCTGTGTCAATGTACCCATTACTGTTAGGGTCAATATAGGATTGAGGACCCCTGTCCTGATTGTTGAGAACGACATAGGGGTGTCCGTCTATACCCTGGACTCGGATGCTGAGACCATATGTACCAGCTCCATTACTGGTGGGCCTGGATGGGCGGGAGGGCTGAGTGTAGCCTCGCTGTGGTCTGCTGTTAGGAATGCCAGTCGCTCTGTATGACTCCATCAGGAATGTAGAAGGAAACTAAATCCCTCGCACGGGATCAGGTGACCCACCTCTGCAAGCCAAGATACAGACAGGCTGTATCAGTCAGAGATGAGACATTACACAATAATAATAATCAGTAATACACACAACACACTCAGCCTCTAATAAAAAAAAAACTAAAACCTTACTGGGTTTGATTTACTTGCTTTAATTTTCTTTTCTTGACATTCTTATTGCTCTGTTTTCTCTTTTCTGTCAAATTGCTGAGCTAATGTGATCTGGCCAAATAAAGAATGAGACGATATGTTGCCTGTGCTGCCTATAGGATCTCAGAACTCATACCATCTCTGAACAACATGACTCAAAATCAGCCATATTCCTTTGACCAACAAAACAGCAAGGTACTTTTTAGAGGTGGGTGCATAACAGGTGTGGTGTTACAAAAGCCCCGTTCCCACCAAAGGAACTTTCTCCGGGGAATAGGAACCTTTTGTGGAACTTAGTTCCTCTACCTGTGTTTTCCACCAGAGGAACCACGGTCTAAATTTAATTCCAGGTAATTCCAGGGCATAGTTCAAACTCCCAAAAGTCCCTGATCAGGGGGAAAACAAGAAGACAAGGCCTGCAGTGTTGAATGTCGCTGACTGGTCAAATACTGCACAGCAATGTACATGCAGCATTCTTACAACCCCACTGCCGACCAGCATGCTTTTAATATACCATGCCCGCCCGGCTCAGCTCAATTATAGTGGGCCGATCCGTGCTGATAGAAAAACACCACCAAACACAATGTGCTCTAGGGTTCATGGACTTTAGTTCTTGGAACAAAAAGTATCAGGAACTTTACGGTGAAAACGCGGCAAAAATGACTGTTTGCCATGCATGATAAACAATGCAGGTTAAACAGGTTAACACAAAGGCACAGAACGATAGCAGTCTAATATCAGTCACACAGGTCTGTCGGTCTTCTCTAAACCTCTTTAGAGGGCATTAGGTTTAGCATGACTGTACAATGTTTGTGTGCATACACAACGTAGTTGATCCTTGTAAATGACACTGTAATTTGCAGCCTCCACACTAGAGAAAAATCATGACAAGAGAGCCACCATATCTTACTCGCCTCAATTTTGTCACATTTATAATAATTGCAGGGTTGTCAAAGTTGACAGATTTGCAGCTGAATCATGAGAACACAGTTGGCAATACGATAAATGTCAAACTGTGTACAACTATTAAAGTAAGGTGCTAAATGTTCATCAGACATATTTATGCCCTGGGAGGCCAGTGAAGACAAAGCCATCAGCAGCCGCCATGTGTTTCACTGGACAATGGCCTTTTAATGGGTTCCTGTTTGCCTTGCTGATAGCGTCCCATTCTACCTGATGTTGCAATGCAAAGGCTGGCTGCTTGTAGGGAGGACAGTGATAAGACTGACAACAAAGGCAAAGCAAGACATATCACAGTAGCATAAAATAGGTAAAGACAGACCTGTGGGCAACTATTAGCCTATTTAGAAAAAAATACAGCCCCAAGTAGGGGAGGGCAATATGATAATATGTACCTTCAGAAGATAGATATACACTTGTCAACTGACACGAATATTGCCACAGTCATTTGTTTTAGGTTGCATTGAACCATTGTAGGTGAAGTGGAAAGCACAAATGAGTGGCATAGCTTCACAGCAATGTAGGGTGTTTAACTTAAGTATCAAGTCAGTGATGATCATGTATGGTTGGCCCTGGTGCTGATTAGTACCACATTCTTTAGTGTGCACAGGACAGAGGAAAGAAGGAGGTACAGTAAAGTGTCCTGGCCAAGAGGAAGAGTGCTATTCAGGATAGATTAAAGCTAAAGACAACACAATAGACCCTTTCATCATGTATCCAACAAACATGGGCTACAACAAGCGTGCAATGGTTTTCCTCCCTCCTCCCATTGTATTTTTCACTGCAAAGGGAGGAAACCCTCACTGAGCTGCCCCACTGTCCTTCACAGTGGCCATGCTGCCTTCACTGACCCCTGTGCTGCAGTGAGCACAGGATGTCAAGGATCTGTCTTTGATCTGAGCTGGCAAACATTTATCAAAGCAGATTTTTATCTCCCCCTGTGGACTGAGTCACAGAGAGTCTTGACAGTGCATCAGCAGCAGCACTGACTCACTACACAGAGAAGAGGTCTGTTAGGATGAAGACTGAAACTGAATGTAAAAGCTGAACTTCAAAACAATAAGGGTTTATACTGTGGGACAGACTTCCACTACATTTTAATGGCAAATACTGTACTTTCCACTCCACTGCATTTATCTGACAATTTAGAAGCACATTTAATAAAACAAAATGTAGTAAAATCTAAGGACTTTATTGATCCCCAGAGGGAAATTCACCAGCTGCCCGACAGTAATTCAAGCACATAAGACGGCTAACATTCACCATGAGCACCTTAAGGTATCAGTAATTACAATTAAATCATGTCATTCTGCATAATGACTATTCTTGCTACTTTTTGGATGCTAATACTTTTGAAATTAAGTAACATTTTGAATGCGGGGCTTTTCCTTGCGAGGGAGTATTTTTACACTGTGGTATTGTTATTCTTTTACTTAAGGGAGCTTCTTCCACAGCTGCTGTGGGAAAATATGACCAAGTTACGTAACATGAACAGGAGTTTATATGGAGCCTCAGGTGAACGCAACATGAGCGCCCGACTGTAAACACAATTAAAACCAGTAATGTTTACATTAAAAAGTTACAAACAAAGCTCTGGAGTAAAATCTTACAGCGGCTAACTCAATAAAGTGAGCGGCCGTTTGAGCTGACGCAGTTTATCGACACAGTGAGCGCAACAGGTGGCTGAAACAACCGGCGATTTACTGTAAAACTTGGTCTTTTCTTCACCTTTCTTACTTCCACGAGTCACTTAATTAGCTCAGCTTTATAACAAGCTGAACCTTCCATTTTGGCGTTAAATGTAGTTATTTTGTCTCTTTTTGAGTTTAATACATGTTAACGCTCACAGCAGACCGTTAATACTGTTAACATCAGCTACTCACGCACCAGCGTCTTCTTCCTCTCCGTTTCAGGTGTCGCGGACTACAAACGTCTTGTAAAAATTATAAATGACTGGGCAAGGCGCCCACACCACGGCCGGCTAACTTATTTGGTCCTGTGTTGTTTTCTGACACGCAAAGAGCACCACAGTTTCAGAAGCACGTCCGCCTCTCCGGGCCGCTCCGCCTCCTCAAACAAGCGCACAAACCCGCCCACCCCCGCAAAACCAGTCCGCCGGTGCAGTCCAGAAACTGATCTCACATCATAAAGAAATGTCCCTATGGTCTTGGCAGGACTTCTAGCTTCTAGAAGTTAGCTAGAGGAGCGGACACTGCCATAGTGAAACAAACTCTGTGTCACATTTTAGACCAGCAGAGACAGCAGTAAAAAGCCTATTTATCCGTGTAAGGTGAAGCTGAGCCGACATAAAGATTATAACAAAATGAAAATGAGTTCATACGTTTTGATGTGTGAGGTATAATTTTACTGTGTAGTTTAGACCAGTCATGGGTCGACGTCGTCTGTAACGTTACTACATAAATTAAACCCCGCCAAAAAAACACGCTAGTGAAATGTTTCTGCAACATCGTTAGAGTACAATAAATTACACACTGTAAGATCATAATTTTAAAAAATCTGTTTCTTGTACAAACTAATTATTTTATGTTTTTTAATGCCCCGGGAAACTTCTACACATATATGCTCACATCAGACTTGATGTAACTTTAATTATTGCTGTCTGCATAAATACAATTTACAGCTGTATGTCTTTAAAAACCGAGAGCGTCATCTAGTGGATGGTAAGATGACCTGAGTGCGGTTAGTTAATGAGAAGTTGTGCTGGTGATGCTCACACAGACAGTGAACAGTGAACGCCTCACCATAACTACACTCACCTCGTTGTGAGAGTCCAGCACTACAGCGTTTTAAAAAAGCAGCAGATATTATGCTGAGTGGGATGAAGACATGTTGAAAAATGTTCTGAGCATACTGGAGAGTGAGTATTATTTCTGTAAAGTGCCTGAGGTGAGCATGTATTTTATGAGGGACTGCAGAGCTATGCAAACAACACTGGTGATAAATAATATCTGATGGCTTAAAGTAGGTAGTAGCAGAAGCAGGATATCAGTGATACTGTGGGCACACTGATATGTCTATTTACAGTATTTTCACCTCAAAGAGGCACATACCAAATTGTAGTCCTATGCTGTACGTGCATTATGTATTAAACCACATAATAATTTTACTTCTGCCAGTAAATTTGCTCTTACTCAATGTATGTCTTACAACAGTCATACATCACATATCTACACTTTGTAAAACTGGAGTGAACTGATGTTTCAGAACATTTCAATGGTGAATTTGAAGTTTGTACTTAGCTTTAAATTTTGCTAGTAATTATTCATTTTATTATCAATTAATCTAGCAATCATGATCAATTCCTTGGTCTGTAATGCATCAGGAAACAATGAAAAACATCCTTCCCAGAGGAACAACAGCTTTTTTGTCCTACCAACAGCACAAACCTCAGTTTATTATCACATAAGACAGGGAAAGGCAGCAAGTTCTCACATTTGAGATGCTGGAAATGACAAATGTTTGACATTTTTTCTTAAGAATAGACTTTAATTGATCAATTATCAAAATAAATGCCACATCGTTTTTTTTCCACATCATGTCAGCACTACTTGTAAGGCCTTTACATTTTACTGTATGTACCATCAGTGGGTCTTTCTACTAGTTTAGTTCCTGGATACATGAAAAGGAGATGGACAAAATATTAGAAACATGTAATATCTGATAATATTTTGTCAACAACAATAAACAAATTCCACAAAGGCAGGTTTCCTTTATAGGACACAACAGTTTCAGTTTTTCTGATCATTCATTATATGATACTTTACAATATGTAATTATACAATTTAAGTACCTCCATCTTCACAAAGAATACTTCAATTTCCACGAGATACAGTAAACTCTAAAAATACATTGTAATGCTACCTGACTTAAACTGAGATGATGAAGAAATGATAGAAATGTCTTTTGATAACTTTTGCCACTGTATGATAAATTACATTAAACTGGAGGCCCAGCTGTTACTTTGCCTTTGTAGTGGCCTGCTGTTTATATTTGTGTCCGCAGAGAGGCCGCGCAGCACCGCAGCCTTTAATCTGTGCCACTGCATTGGGTTACAGCAGCACACAACGAGAGCTCTGTTCCCTGCCGAGGTGCCACAGCTGGGACCTCTGGGCGTGCTCAGTACAGTCGTATCCTCATTATACAGTAAGAAACACCACAGGGAACCTACTGTAACTGACATGTGCCAGAGATGCTCAGCTTGTTTGATTTAATGTTTTCCATTGTTGTGCTTGGAAAAATGTCTCTCAACAGACAAAAGTCACTTCTGCATACAATGTGGTGAGCAAATGGCTGTATTTCACATGGTTATAGTAGTTTGCCATTGATACCATGGTAATAGGTCTGATGTCATATTTATCAAGCTGTCTAGATTTTAGAAATTACGCTTGTATTTTCCAAAAACTAGATGCATTTTTAAGCATGAAGCTCCATGTTTGTGCCATAGCTCAGCAAGAAAACACTGATTCTTAAGAACAGGGGAAATTTGGTGCTAACAAGACTGACAGATCCTTGATTTAGCCTAACTCAGGCAGTTGAAGCATCATATAAGCTCCTGTTAAACACATTTTCTCTCATCATTTACACTGACATCACTTTAGAGGGGATTTTTTTTTTTCAGCCAGTATGGACAGGACAGACCATTACAGCGAATAATAATGCTTTCACTGTACATATGGGCATTGGACTTATCCTTTAACCCCTACATTACTAATGTGCTTTTATTGCTCTTGTCCATTTAATAGCATGCATGTAATGATGTACATTATATTTACTATGCCACTTTAGCACTTGGTTATTCATTATTTTATTATTTGTTTTGCAGAATGTTTTATTGCTAACTATGGTCGTTTTATGTTTTTGAGTAATGAAAAACAGTATAGCACTCCAGTAAATTAATTTATTCTTACATTGCCACTTACTGGAGTGCTGTCCTACCTTTCATTACTCAGTGCATTTGTTTGAGGATTCAGCACCCAGTTATATAAACTGGGTTGAGTGTGTTTTCCATTATTATTTTATGTTTTTGCCACTTGTTTTGTGTCTTAGTTATTGTGTATGATATGAGCAAACTCCTATCAGATATAATAAAATAGTAAGATAGTACTGAATCTTGACAATCTGAGATTAGAAATATAAGCATTGGAGAGAAGACAAGAAGTATGTTTGGTACAGCAGCGAGGCAGATGGTCTTACTGGTCAGTGCAGGAGGAGCAGCAGACTCTTTGGTGGTTCTTCAAGGATGTAAGCCATGTACTTTGTGTCAGCTGGCCCTGCAGTTATGACAGGAAGTCAGCCTTCAAACATGGTGGTCCCACTCCTACAGAAAACATGCACACCCACTACCTCCACCAGCCCGACACACTCACATTCCGCTTTCCCTGCAGGGAATATTGAAAGATGACAGTCGTGATTAATGTCGGATCAATGAGCTCATGACAGACAGAACAGCAGTCAGCAGTTTTCCTTGTCTGAGTGTCATCTCTGTCAGAAAACTGTACTAGGATCAGACCTCTCAGGATGTGATGAGTTCTCTCATCCCAGCATCTGAAAGAAAATAATTCTGTGCAGATGTGTGCAGGCGTATGAGATTTACAGCACAACTGTCCTCCAGGTTTAGAGCAGCATTTTCACAACACTTGTGGGATTCATTAACTTCAGTCACAGCACAAGAAGCAGATTGAGGACGGCAGTCTAAAGAAAGCTGCTTGCAACGAAATCGTTCATTAGAAATTAGTTTAGGTTTGTACTTTTTAGAATGGCTACATCAATAATCCCTGCACTTTAGCTTCAGTTCACCTACTTGTTTTGATTTACATGATGCATGTCAAATTAAATTGTGAAAAAAAATCCTGAAATTGACTGACACCCAGAAAATAATTACTAAAGATATAAATTAATATTCAATTAACATAGTCAAAGACAGAATAAATTTGTTCTAAATATTAATTTCATTTCCCCTGTAAATAAATATTCACGCATTTCCGTTTTGAGAGAATGGTTGTCATGCAGAACCAGCCTCTAGTTCTTTTTCTTTGTCCTCAGTGAACCTACATACAAAAAAAAGTAGGACCACAGCACATGCACAGTATGCTGCTATCACACTTTATTAAATAATTAAAAATAGAAACATATTCATAGTACTTTCCATACAGACTACAATGGTCCACAGGTATTATTTTGAAAAAAGAATTACATACTATAAAACACTCATTTGGCCTAAATCCACTGTAGAAATGCCTTTAAAAAACAACCCCCCCTTAAATTAAGCCCCATGTTTCTCAGCTCAGCCACCTTCATCCTTCCTGTGCCTTTTCAGAAAACAAAATTTCATGAAGAGGAGAAAATGTGAACATGGAGAAGGAAGAAAACAAAGAAACAAGCATGTTTGATCAGTGAGAGAAATAAATGCACATACAATCGAGTTTAAAAAAAGATGGCACATTTATTGCAACATAAATGTTATATACATTGTGTTTTTCTGTTGAAAAAGACAGAAAATTCAGATTCTCGTTGCTGCAGGTTGTGGATGTGCATCGACAATACCTTTGATTTGACACAAGAACAAATCTTATATCGACTGACAATAGAGACTGAATAAGCCGGAGGTCGGACTCTGGTGCTCGTACAAAGCCTTTTTAGGTACTACACTATTCCTCTATGTTTACGAGATGCCATTTGTAAATTTCTTGTAATAATGGACAGGTTATGGTAGATAACCGTACATTTTACTATCTAATATAGTAAAATAAAGTAAGAAACTTTTTACTCAAAACTTTTGCTTTCAAAAATCTAGAAAGAGTAATATTTAGAATTCAAGAAATATTCTTACAGTATTATTGTATAAAAGACTAACTACAGTGAAAAATAAGCCAAATGTTTTTTTTTTCCTTTTGATTTTCTTTTTTTCATATATTATACAAGGGAAAACATCTGGGAATACAGCAAAATGCAACTTGGCAAACAGAGGAGCAAAGCAATACAGGAGGAGGAACAGAAAAGTTACAAAAAAATTAAATAAAATAAAAAAATAAAAAATGAAAAGAGAGCAGGGAGTGACATACATTATACCCTCAGACGAAGTTTGCCAATACCATACAAGCTTGTGAATACTGAAATGAAGTACAAGGCCACATTCAGTCAGAGAATACACAAAAACAGCTCAGGTTTTATTTCACTGAAACAAAGTTGTTAAATCACACATCTTTACTGTAAACTCTTGGTGTGGCATTCTTGATTCTAATGTCAGTTGCTTTTTTGCACAGAACACACTCAATGTGGCAGCCTTGTTTCAATGATCGAAGACAATATACAAAGAAATAAATGGAATATAAAGTAAGTCTTAAGACCAAAGACTTAATAAAAGGAGAAATGTCAAGCATGCACACTGATAGGGAAAACAAAATAAAACAATGAGCAATGTCTTGAAATAAAAAAGGAAATCCTGTTTACTCTTTTCGTTCATTATTGTGCTACAGTTCTATTATATTCAACAAAATTCATGACATACAGTATCTAGTCCGGCTTAATGTACTGAGTATATCACGGCTTGGATCAAGACACTGAAAAATAATTTAGTCTGCTGACTGAAACAGAACATTATAATGGTGGAAGCCTAATGAAAGGATCTGTTAAAACACAAATATGCATAACAAAATTTTACTCAGAATAACTGTGTTTGAAATTTAATGTCTCAAGATATTAAGATAAAAAAGTCACAAAGTGATATGTTCATCAGGCCAGGAGAAAATGTGGTTGTTGTTTTTTTTAGGTGAAACTTCTTCAGTAAACTAGTCGTAGAAAAATGACAAAAACAAAAGCCGCCTCTGGAGCATGTAGCTGTCAAAACAAGAATCTCCAAAAATATGTTACCGTTTACATTTAACACTATATGGCAAAGGGTCGAGGGGCAGTGAAGTCCTCTTCTCCTTTAGTTAAGACACTAAAAATATGCAGGGAATGCTAAGGTTTGCAAATAACTAGCTGTATTTTTACTGCTCACTATTGAGGAAAAAAAACAATTAAATCTGAGCTTTCAGTAAAACTAGAGTTTGCCACTTGTTTGTCACCTTTGTAGACAATATTGCAGATGCTGATATAGCTGGGCATATTATTCCACTGAAACTGGTCTAAACTACACAGAAGCAAACACAGGTAGCTTTAGTCACAGACGAGGCCAGTGGCAGAATGAATTAAATATAAATATAAATAATATATCCTCTTTTTTTTAAAAAGTGGGACGCTTTAGTCTTTCACCTCTAACAGCTAATGATAATTTTCAGTTGGGTATAAATATCACTCTAAACTGACTAATAAATTAATCGCAATCTTCTCAGTGCCCAAATATTTTACCCTTGTCTCGGACTGGCCAAAGGGTGGAGTGCTCAGTTTTAATGGCGACACTGGCAAACTGTAGATCAACTGAAAAGTCGTGTACTTCTATTTGAACTTACTTAACTTTCCCTTTAGACATACACTTTATAGCTCATTAACATCTCATGTCATGTCATCTCATTTTCTATACCGCTTAGTCCCAAACGGGGTCGAAGGGGTGCTGGAGCCAATCCCAGCTGGCATCGGGCGAAAGGCGGGGTACACTCTGGACAGATCGCTGGTTCATCGCAGCAACTGAAAAGTCGTGTACTTGTATTTGAATTTCCTTAACTTTCCGTTTAGACATACACTTTATAGCTCATTAACATCTCATTCATGTCATGTCTAATGAGGGGGATGGGCAATCCCAGTGGGCAACGGGCGAAAGGCGGGGTACACCCTGGACAGGTCTGCTCAATAACATAATAAATAGAAAAAACAGAATCAGACAAACAAAAACCATTGCTGTTACAATGCATTCGTCAATTCAGTTTAGGCACAAAGCTATTTCCACATATGGTTGGAGGAGAATGCGAATTCTCCCGATTGTTCAGAAGCAGCACACTTCCTGCAGACAGGGTTTTTCTTTGTGGGGAGAAATTTGTAGCTGGAAACTGGTCATAGGGAGGCCGACGCTTGATTCTTCTTGAATCATAGGATTGGACTGTGTTAGTCTTGTGGTTTTGCTTTAAGTGGTATGTCTCCTCCAATTGGTGTCACAAAGTGTGAGTCCTGTCTGTCACTGGGAAGAAAGGTCGCCGACTCCACTGGGACACTTTGATCTGAAGAGAGGAGAGGAGAAGCACACTGATCAGAGGTGGATGCAAGGTACAAACAGGGGTGTGTAATGTATAACGTCTACGATAATATATTCATTGCTGTTTAAGTAATGCGTGAGCTGACGTTATCAAGTATGTCACTCACTTTACAAAAACAATCAAAAATGCCTTGAGAGTCCGCACATTCACTGCCTCAAGAAGCCACGTAGGATAGACTGCTGCACAGGCGCATTTAGAGTGCACACAGAGTCACACCACAAGTTAATCAGACGTAGCTGCCTAAAAATGCATTAGCAAAGTTAAAAATGATTGAACAACCAGCGCCAGGAGACAAAATACAAACACCACCAGCTCTGTAATTCACACTGTTAATTGCTAGATGTGGATCATTCTCACTCGCATGGAGGCATTTTGGCTTTGAAAAGATGGACGTTGCTGTAAAGACAACTCGACATCTTGTTTCACCATCTGCAAAACTAACCACCGCAAAGAATATGATGGTACATGAAAAGCTCACCTGCAGCTGACAGGATTAAACCAGTCAAGGTACCAGCACACAAAAACACTCAGCAAACTGTAGCGGAATCGTTCTGCAAAAGTGATTTTAATGTTTGTGTACTGTTTCACTTGCTTCAGTTTTAAGTAAATAAATCATTGATTTTCTTAAATATGTTTTTCCATTAATATCATTAGTAAGCAGCAACAATTATTATCCTATTAACAACAGCGACCTTCTACAATAAAACACTGTTTACACAAAAAATTCAGTAAACTTTCCAGGTAAAGGTGCGGACTGCCCGACTCGGCCTGCATGAGATTCCAACAGGATTGTCCGACACAATCCTGATTCATTCAGTATTGATCAATAATGGTAATAACGGTTAGTTGCAGCCCTAGAGGTGAGAGTACCTGTGTGCTACTCAGAGGTGGCCCATGGGATTGGATGTGTCAGTCAGGCCTGGATGCACCCCTGTGTGGCCTTGCTGGGTGTCACCGGAGCTCCCAGACACCTTCTCCTCCTCCCTCCTCTTAAGGCAGGCTGCTTTGGGGTTCAGATTCCGCTCTGCAGGTTCAGAGAGACATAAATCAAACTTTTTTGCTACTTCTTTAAGGACAAAGAGCTTTGCTCTGTTAAGCTTCTTTTTATCACACCACAGGAAAAGCATAAAAACAACATGACATGGCAGCATTTCAGTGAGTGGATGAAGCTTTAAGAAGGTACAATCTTTGACTTCAACATAATTTACTAACTTTAATATTTAAAACATAGCTATAGCAAGCAGTGACATCATCAACTGGTGGATTAGCAATGACTTTTCAGCGATGCTAAGTCATCTGCTGGACACTGACCTCTGACTTGCTGCTCCAAGCTAAGTATGACAGCCACAGCCTGGTGGAGGATGAGCAGTTTAGTCTGGGGCTTCTCACTTTTCAGGTGCAGCTGGCACATGCGGCCCAGCTCCTTGAAAGCCTCGTTGATGTCTCGCACCCTCAGGCGTTCACGGGCATTGTTAGCCATCCTCCTCTCGCGCTCGCGTTCAGCCTTCTGCTCTGGATTCAGCTCCTCATCTTCAGTGATGCTGCGGGAGACAGAAGAAATCTCAAATCTGTTTTACAATTAAACATGCAACTAAAGCAAATGTACATTGAAACTAAGGGGAGGGGGCCTATCCAAGTTCAACGTATCGGCATTAATATGTTTCTGTTTATTCTTTATTAAAAGGAAGAGTATGGATTTTGTAAATAGAGCTGATGAAAAATCCACCATGTTAAGCCTAAACATTTTGTTCTGCACTGATGTCAAACTCTGTCACTGACAGAAATGCATCATACTTGTGTATGTATAATGAAATTTTGTTCAGAATTATGTGATGAGCATTCAAACTTGGTGTCACAGTTCCAAGGTTAGACCTCTTATCTTCTCCTTGTGCTGACTGTTCATTCCTTGAACCAAAATCACACAACCGATCCTCAAATTAGGCTTGTTGTACATAGTTCCCAGTTGAAATATTTTTTTCACAGCTAACCAAACACCAGTTAAACTGTTTCACCTGTGGAGAATATTTTGTGTTTGTTTATTGACATGTTCTTACCTTGTGCGTGTGCCTGCTCTGGGTGTCTTCATATCTCTTTTATCGCTCTCATCATCTGACTTGTCATCTGTGGAGTGGCTATCATGCATCTCATCCTTGTCTTGTTTCTCCACCTTTAGCTCCAGCGTGGCAGGCACCTGGCCAGCCAGGCCTGAAGCAAGGCCTGCTGAAGACAATGTAAACATAGAGGTAAGACATAATGCATGAACTTATCCATGTCGTAACACGTTATGCCGACCATACAATAAGGCTGCACGGTGCTCCAGACCTCTGAATGTTTCCACTTGGTGGTTGAGCTCTGTGCTGGAAGTGGAGCCGGCACTGGGCAGGCCTCCATGGCTGTTGTTCAGGTTGGCAGCATCATCAGCGTGGGCGCCCCCCTGCCGCAGCACAGATAGGAAGGACATGTAGTGAAAGGAAGCTGACACTCTCTGAAGACGGTACATAAAACGGTACTTCTGGGTAAGATCTAGTGTCTCTTAAGAGAAAAAAACAGCTTTCAAGTGCCACAGCAGGCAGATATCAGCGAGGTGCCATCCATCCATCCACACAGGTCAAGGAATAAAAACTAGTGTTTTTATACATTCAATATTAAATACCAAGAAATGCACTCTGAAACTTTGAGAAAATTCAGATGGGATGTTATTTTGTATATATTTAAAGACAACTATTCACATTAAAAGCCTTTTCTTCAAAACAAAGGATCTAATCAGTCATTCAAACCCATCATTCCCAGCAATTTGGGAGGGTGTGCTTGGTGATTTGCTGCACAGTAGTATACTGCAGAATGCACAAGAGTGGAAAGCAAAACAAAAGCAAATAAAAGACACCTGTTTAACAATATAGCAAATTATAAAAGCCTTTTTATTTGTACTTGTTTTTTACATTATAATTCACTGCTTACTGCCTGAGTTGTCTGTAACCATGTGTTTAAAATGAGACAAATCCTCCTGTGTTGGGCTTTAAAAGCTGTGACCTCACAGGCCAACCATTTCTTTATGTTGTCCATTCACAATATATAAATGGACAACTCCCAACATGCTGTACCATAAGCTTCCTCCTTCCTGAGGCTTCCCACATGTTCTCAAGCTATTTGACTTCTCTTGTGAGAACAAGGGAAAGGCGGGGAAATCGTCACTGAGGATGGAGAATATCTCCCCCTTTTCTTACGGAATGTGATCCCCGGTCACTGTTGGCCTCTGTTAACCCCACCACTCCTAGACCCTCCCCTTTCTGGGCACTACGCTAATCTTTGCCGGGCTCTCAACAGGTGTCCAAACAACTCTGTCTGGGGGAGGAGGAGGGAAGCCAGGGCTTTGGCAAGAAAAGAACGCTGCCATTTTCATGGCTGGGCCTGATTACCATACAGCTGAGGGACCTCTATTTGGGTGGAGGCTGTGGGTTCAGACACACGTTTCCAAAGATTCAGATTTCCTGGGTTGTTAAAAAGAACTGATGAAAGGGGGAGGAAGGGGGTAGAGGGCGGGGTGTCAGTCGGAGTAAAAAAAAAGCCTGTGGCCGCGCCATGCTGAGGCTAGTGAGCCCTGTCTGAGGGGACCTCTTCCCACATAGGAAGTGCTGTGTTAGAGCAGACACAGTATGTTCTATCTCACAGTCGCAGTCGGTCAACGTCACTGCCACAACCCAGCTCTCTGTAACAAATACATCAAACTGAGCTCTTCTGACAACCACACAGAAAAAATCTTGTTCAGGGACAAACAAGCTATTCTGAAAGATCCAGCAGCTTCTGTGTCAGACTGAAAACACTGCTTTTAAACAAACTGCCTTAAACAAACTAAAATCTTGTCAAATAAATTGTTGCTGGTGATTTGAGATCACAGACCAGCGAGGCTCCTGATAAGAAGCTGGACCAAAACACAAGTGGAATCTTTCTGGTGAAGAATAAACACTGTCAGTTAAAATGTGAAACAAATCTTTTCATTCATACTTTTTTGTTAACAGAAAAACTATGACAGTACTAAAGCTAAAAGAGTGATTGCTTAAGCGGTTAGCTGATTGACGGAATAATAAAAAGCAGCTATTTTGATAACTGATAAACTGTTTAATTCACAATGCCA
Source organism: Monopterus albus (assembly GCF_001952655.1). Taxonomy (NCBI): domain Eukaryota; kingdom Metazoa; phylum Chordata; class Actinopteri; order Synbranchiformes; family Synbranchidae; genus Monopterus; species Monopterus albus. The sequence goes on from NW_018127884.1 coordinate 6,986,409, forward strand.
AACATTCTCTAGTTCCAGCTTCTCAGTGCTTATTATTATACTTGGATGATCCACCTCATTGAAATTTCCACTGCAGATGTGTTCAAATCTCTTGGATCTTTAAAATGAAATACATTGGATGGAGGATGGGTGAACACATCATGATTTATTCTGCATTCCCCTGTTTCTCAAGAGGCTTTGACTCTAAAAGCAGCGCAACACACAAACACTCCCTTCACCAAAGAACAACTTCACTCCATTATGCCTGTTTTTCTCATTTCTTTCACCCTTGTGTATACAGCCGCTCTCAAGAGCAGGCTGAGCCCTAGGCCAGCCATTACACTTACGGAAAATATGTCAGGATAAATTCTACTGTTCATGTGTGGAAAATGTCTAGTTTTTCACATGGCAGCAGACCCAGTTCGAACAGGTGGCCAAGCCTTTTTCTGCTGCGAAGTTAGAAAATGAAAATATAGGAAGACAACGAAGAAATATGTTCTCATTTTAAGCGATAATCTAAACACATGGCAATCTAAAGATCTAAATACTTATGTGAAGTTCTCCTACCATCGCTGCTGTCCGACTTGGAACCAGTGCAGAGGCAGGGAAGTTTGCTCCAATGGCTGCTATTGGCCCATTTGGTGCCTGTCCCAGCAGACTGTGTATGTCACTGGGCAGACTGGTGGTGGAGCCCACTGCATGGTTCCTCAGAACAAGGATTGCATCATCCAATCTGTCCAGACGATCCTCCATTCGAGACTGGGTGGACCAGAAGGATTGAGGAGCCACGGGTTAGGGAGAAGAAATGAAGAGCAGCTTAGTATAAGCACACTGGGGCCAAAGTTTTAAACACTGATTGCATGGTGTGGACTTTAAAATAAAGCAAAACATCTGAAACAGAAGATAAAGAAGGTGATTCAAATGCAAGACCAGTTGAGCCATTTCAGCTTGAGTCATAACAATCGACATCATTTGTTTTAACTGAATAATCGACATGCACTAGAGTCACTTGTGCAATTAATCTAGAATTAACTTCTGCACCTAAACTGATTACTGGAAGCTGGAATGCTACAAAGATAACATAACATGACAACATGGTAACAAAGGCAATGAAACATTAAACACCTTTTTCACTGTGAAGAATGTGGACTGCATGTTGAGCTTGTGGGAGAAAACAAAATGTGGAATGCAAAGATGTATGGAACATGTAATGACTATAGGCTCTATCTGAAGAGTACCTCGCAGACATCCTTTAAGAATGACATGGCATCCTGGAGATGCTCATGTAACTGCTGATGAACTCTGTTTTTCTGGCAAAGTCAAATAAGAATAAGACAAGATTATGAAAAAAGATCAGTATCTATATTTAGCAGAAACATACTGTGCATAGAGATTGTTTTTGTAAAGACACACAGACAAGAAAGGCAGGTTTTGGAAGCTGCTGACCATTCACTTTGTTAGGATGAAGAAGTTTGTTTGCACATTTCAAAACACTTCCACAATACTGGTCATGTCATACAATTACTACAATGCAACGTCTCTTTTCACCATTGTGTATTATGTTGTTCTCTGCTGAATAAAATGTCAGTGTTGTATTCATTACATCCAACTGTGCTTTGCAGTAATGAAACAACAGACCACCTAACCAGGGGTTTTGAGGGGTTTCAGCGTGAGCTGTTTTTCAGAAATGAATACAGACAAGCCTCAAACTAATATATACAACTGTTGGTGACCCGGTCCACTGACGCAATCGGTCACTTCAGCAGTAATCTAATCCTTAACTAGCGTGTTTAGACAGTTGTTCATCACTGTTTCTCTGAAGTAATGGGGCTTTCCAATATCTTCAGTGGCACTGACTCAACTACCAGCAAACCATGATCCATACTGTTGGTATTAAGTGTGAGCACTTTTAGGGTCACTGTTTTCGTTTGGGCCAGTTTTTACTTTATGTCCAGTTTTACAAAGTTTTTAAATTGAAAAGAAACACTGATTAGATTCAAGATTTTTTTATTTAAGTAAAATAAAAAAATAAATACCATGAGTCATTGAGCTCTGATTAAACAGTAGGGGTTGCTCAATTTTTCCATCATGGCCCTTGAGTTGTGGGACGGCATCAGACTGGACCAACCGTTTTTATATAACTAACTAAAAAGTCTTAACCTACCGATATGCAGTTTTTTTTTAAACAACACATGTAATATGAAATACTGCAGAAATAGTGACATACTGTAGTACTGAGTTCACGTTATGACTCGTCAAAAAGCATGTGAGCTGCTTGGTTGTTTTACACTGCTTTTATTAGCAGCTAACTTTCAGGTAATCTGACACTATTCACTTGAATTGTTACTTTCATTTGTGCTGTAACTTATCTTTGGTGGCCATGAAGAGACAAAACAAAAGCTGGAGGCAGAGGGGGAGGAAACATCTTCATTCTCCTCTGCACATGTAATTGGCTGACTGAATGAAACTATGTGATAAGACTGCAACTAGAAGGACTGTGGCCTTGTAAAGACAGGTCCCATATTTTGATGAATTTCAAGCAATAAATGTGTTAAATATGCGGACAGCAGCATGTCTCCGCATGCACTCTTCTACAGCAGCAGCGGACTGGACAGCAAGTAGCTTTTTTCAGCAGTAAACACATCTGTGGGTCAGAAAATACTTTTAAATAATATTTTTCAGTCTTTGACTTAACTTCATCTTTTCTATTATGTTTTTGTTTTGTTAAAATACTATTTAGTAAAATCTGTCTTCATCGCTGCATTTTTTATTTATAAATTATTAAAATGATAAAAGTATTTATGTCATTTCCGTTATAATTAAACACTCTTACTTTGAAAAAACAGAATAAAATGTAAATACATGACATGCATCAGGTAGTAGGTTGGATAAAAGGTGATCTGTAGTGATCTGGTTGCATGGCAGCGAAGGAATCCTGGAGAAGTGGCTCAGCAAACAGCTGCCACCCCTACACCAGCCCCTTTAACTAAACCCATCCCCCAAATGTCATTCCCGGCCTGGTCCGCAGAGGAGAGGACAGATGGCATGCCCCAAGGGACAGGTATTGTTCAGTGTGGTTATCCCTCTACCCCCACCTCAGCAAAACATTTGTCAGAGAGGAATCTCCCTGTAATGCTAGCTCAGTCCTTCTTGAGCAGCTTATCTAAAGTGAGCACCCATCATATCCAGTGCAGACAGGGAGCTTACCAGTGAGTGAAGGGAATTCTCATAATTTGGAGAGGAGGGGGTCTGTCCACCAGTGCGGGGCCACTGGTTGGCACCTGGTCAGGGAGAAAGAGATGTAGCAGAGGTCAACATTAGTAATCCTCTGATTCAGTTACATACAACATAGCTGATAGCTTCTCCAGTGGGTGCGCCAATAGAAACGCTAACTGATACACACACTGGCACACAGTCATAACACACTGACATCCTGATTTTCTGGCTTCTTGTTGTTCTGTGTGAGATATTTTTATCTTTTAGGACTCAACTGCATCACTTCCTGATGGCTGGACTGCATCCTGACACATGAGCCAGTGGAGAGTTTGTCTAACGCCCACTTCTACCATGAAATGTACGCTGCATCTGCGCATTAATAAGCACAGCTATGAGAGGCTGGAAAACAATGTGAGCAGTGACAAGTCTGATTTTTAACACTAGTTTTCCTTCACACTTCCTTTTCCCTGGAAACTTTGAGTCTCTCAACAACACAGAGTGGTCAAAAACACAGTGTGGTTGATAAGTGTTTTGGCATGTTGCTTTAATCAGGGTTTTTGATGAAGAAAAGATGCCAAGCGCCTGGGTTCAGTTGAGCTCCTACTCTTTGACTACATTAACTAGTACTGCTCAGTTATCTTGTTTTTTTGCCTAGAGTATTTAGTGATGAAGTGGTAGTGCAGTTTGTCTTTTATAGGATTCACATCTGGAAACATCAGCGCGCTGTTGTTTCTTTTATTCTAATATTCGCATGTCCCATAAAACTAAATCAATTTTGGCACGTTTTCTCTTTCCAATCTAAATGAAAAATCATGCATTTTAATCACATAATCACAATATGAAGAAATTTAAAATATCCTGCACTAGAGATTACATTTCATTTTCGATTGGAAGGTCACACTGGATTCTGGAGCTTTATTTAAGCCAAAATGTTAAACTACAGGCCAGTACAGGAAAACAAATCAAGCATCTGCTCTGGTGTAAATTAGAGCAAAGTTAAAGGAATCCACATCTGTTCATCACATTTCCACCTCTAGTACAATATTTCTTTCTTTCCATTTTCTAAAGCACAATCATCCAGGTAACCTGCCTGCCATGTGCAACAGGAGGCAATGCATTATCCAATTAAATAAGCTTAATGGACTTAGACAACAATGAACCTTTCCAGGTTATTTACAGGATAGGAGGTCTCCGCTCAGGGCTCTCAGTGCTCTTCTGGTGTCTATTAAGGTGAAAGGAAGCCAACTCCAGCCTACATTCTGGTAAATAGACTCCGCTGTAACAGTCTACAGATCGAGACTTTGCTTTGGTTATTTATCATTTAGTATGATTCTAAAATCTTATTTTGGGTCCTGTTCTCTGCTTATTATACTAGCAAGACAGACCAGGATCAAAGGAATTGTCTATAGCGGTGGGGTCTGGGGAATGCTAACTTAAATAGTAATTTTAAAGCTACAAAGTGCAGAATGGCATTCATGGCCTCATCTGTGAGTAGACTGAAGCACTATTTTACTCCTAATTGTTCAGTGTTTTGACAAATCAAGGCCTATGTGGTCAGATCACATTCACACCAATTCACTGAGTGCAACAGTATGATTCAAAAGCAAAGTGTGACAGGGTGGAAAGTGAGACAGCAAATGTAAATTACACACACACACACACACACACACACACACACACACACACACACACACACACACACACACACACACACAAATTACACATCGCTTAAACTCAGGAAACTAAAAAAGTTTTTCCATTAATTCTTTTCGATGGATTGTCCCACTAAACATCCATGGTCTTCATGTTTCTTTACGCACAGAGCACTGGAAAAAGAAGACTTTAATTAACAGACTATTAAATGTGACTCTGGAGGAGGAAATGAAGAATCTCCTGTTTTGCCTCACTTTTTTCCCAGGTGAATGAGACAGGAACTCCACATGAGCCTCTGCTGGCTGGCGGCTGTGAAAAATTAGCCTGGGGTTCTGGTCCCCACGAGGACCAGCGACGGCTAATTGAACAAACCAGTCTTGAGTAATGTGCTGTATATTGGTGTAATCCCAGTGATGAATGGATTTAGTGGCTAACATTAACAGCGAGCCAAATTTTGTGCCAATCGCTCTTTTTTCTAACCCCAGAAGCATAATAAGGGAGAATAATTAGTGAAACCATATCTATTTCCAACTCTCATTTTCTAGTAGTTTTAAATTTCTTCTATATAAAACAAATTCCATTAATAAAAACAAACACAAATGTTTTCTTGATAAAACTGAAAAAACAAAACAAAACAAAACAAAAAACCCATAAAGCAGTATGCCACACTGTAAATAGGTCAGGAGGGGGATCTCCCTGGGTAAGGCTGTCAGAGTCCTCATCAGCTGAGTCACAGCCACCCTCTTTCACCCACTGGCAGATAAATGAGGCCTTTTGCAGCCTGGTCTGTGTGTGTGTGTTGGGGGGAACAGCTGTCCATGGGGCAGGGCAGCAGCTGAGGACGAGGGGGGGCATACGTAGAGACAGCTGTCACCACTCCATTACCACACATGACACAACTGCCTGGTAAAACAACACGCTGGGCTTTCCCTTACTGACTCCCCTCATTCACTTTCTATTACTCTCGTTCCTGTCAACATGTCAACAATCCATATTCTTCAAAGACACACACAAATAGAATCCTTTACATGTTCTCTGTATTTGTTGCACAATATAAATACAGGTTTGTCTGTCTGTCCTCAGAAAAGCGGACATAAAAACACAAACAAAGGACTTAAATGGAAAAAAGGATTATGTAACATTAAATCAACCCCGTAAATTGTGTCTTATTACAAAGTAAGCAAGTGCCATAATCCAATATTATAAGCAGTTTAAATTGTGGCCAACAGTTTCACAAAAAAAGACAATATGAAAAGCTTTTTATTAGTGCAATTCAAGACCCACTTCAAAGTCTTTTACTGTGCTGGCAAATCTTTTTGCACCCAAAAAAACACAGGCCCAGTCTTTTTCATTTACCCTGTGATTCCAATAAATCTTTTCATCACTTAAAAAAAAAAGCACAGTCTAAAGCAAAACTTAAATGTTATTCCAAAAGCACTTGTCCACTAGATCTAAATTTGTGAACATGAACAAAGACCCTCCTAAAACGCTCAGAGCCTAGTCAGTGATATCGTTGGGAGTCAATGTGGAGCAGCCATGTTGTGGATACTAGACCAGCAAGTCACGTACTGTTTAAGGTGCAGTTGTATTGTTAAAAATGGCAATAAATTTGCATGTCTTTAGTACAACTCACATCTTTGTGTGCTCAGAGACTGTCGAGAGGATGTGGCTAGTAGCCAAATCTGGCTAAATAAAAGATTATCTTCCATTTGCTTGAGACTAATGTTTTTGTAAGGGTTCCAGAAAAAATACATTTAATAATTTTTTTCCCTGTATAATTTCAAATACTTGTCATAACTGTTGCTTCCATAAATGTGCAGCCTTATCCAGGACTAAACTAAGCTTTGTTTTAAAACCGATTAATGTAAAAATTGTACTTACTGCCCTGGCACAGATAAGAGTATTAAATTATGTTTTAGGAAACCTTTTCACACTTCACTCTACTTAGGCTTTAATTAATCAAACTATAGCAGCACCTAGTAGAAGTAATTACATTAATTAAAGTCATATTCATAAAAGCCTCCTAATTAGCCTGGTTATTCCAGGTCAAGGCCTAATTCTTACACAATCTGATTCATGCTTTTTACTGGTGAAAAAGCCTTTAGAAAGTTGTTTCAGAGGAGTAAAGTTTTCATTCTACAGCTGGTATCTAATCTATGTGTATGGGACGTGTGTATGAGATTAAAATCCAAACAGCGGTGCTGTACCTGGCCTTCCAGATGGGGTGCCAGCAGCAGTCACCACAGTACCTGCTGAGGCAGCACCTGCTGTGGCTGTCAGAGGTGAAGGAGAACCCACAGGTGTTGAAGGGTTGGATGGAAAACTACTGCTAGTGTGGTCAGGTGAGTAAATCTGTGGAAGCAGAGAGGAAGAGAACACGATTCATCATCAGTGCACCATTAGCATCCCTAAACTAAAATTTATACTGCTGTTTTCTTTTCTTTTCAACAGCTGTCTTCATGCCAAAACATCATTTATGGGGATTTTATTACCAGGGTTGTCATGAAAATGCTCAGTGCATATAGATGAGATGTTTACAGGCATCTAAGCCCAGAGCACGGCCATAACAAAATGAATCATAAACAATATTCACTTTGATGTCTTGTGTCTGTCTTGCTCTGTATCCACTAGTGTAAGTCAGAAGACTGTGGAAGAAGATTAAGACGATCTGAACTGCTCTTTAAATTAAGTAATATTGCTGAATCAGGGCACTGAAATCTTAACTATTAAATACATTCACCAATTTTAGACCAATTTTAATTCAGAGCAACTATAATTTTCAATGCAAGAGTAAAATGTTTAAAAGTTGCACATGTAACACAAACTACTACAACACTGCCATTTATTGTCCCGAGTTTCTCTAAATTTCCTGAAGAAGAAAAAAGAAGAGCTGGATAATTTTTTATTTTTACTAGTTTTTGTGTTCTGTTCATGCTGCTCTGCTCTTTTAATATAGAAACCATACACAAAATATTATCTTATGACAGTTTTAGCTGTTTGTGTGTCAATCTGTTTGTATACTGCACTGACACAGAATTAAGGAGCAATTAAACACACTTCTGTTGGCATGCCGATGCTTTTCATGCTTCCAGACTATACAAAAACTGAAATCAGCCAAGTAAATGCAACTTCACTTTTTAAGATTTCCAAGGCTAATGACAAGAGTAGGGGTGTTGACAATAATGGTGATATTTTATAAACTGAAATATTGTCAGTAACTATCTGTAACTAGTCAGTAACTATCTGGTTCACACTCCAACTAAGTAGGGATTGCACCTTAATGCTGGTTGCCAGCCAACGTGGAAACAAGAGGACCACTGCACAGTAGTGTTGCTTTCGGCAACGAAAATTATGACTAAATGACGTCGTCAACAAACCTTTATCGCGTGACAAAAACGAGACAAGACGCAACGAAAATGCTGGTCATGTGACGATGACTATAATTAAATATATAATGCAATATTGTTGATGATAAAAAACGAGACGAAATGTTATAACGTTATTTCGTCTAGTTTAGTCGTGTTATTATTATTATTTTGCAGTATTTCTGTTTCCTGTGTCTCGCTTCAGGGGCCGCATCAGACGCGTCGCACTGCGCAGGTGCAGACGCAGACGCAGGCGCAGACGCAGGCGGCATCACTTCCTCAACCACCACTCGCGGAATTATTGAGAAGACGACAACAAACAAAGTTAAGTCTGACACAGAGAAAGGGATCGATGGCCGGCCAGACGGAGTTCGCCATTGGGAGAAAAAGAAGAAACGACATTTGGAAAAACTTTAATTACATAGAAGTGGAAAAGAAAACGAAATTTGTTGTGGAAAAAGATGGGGAGAAATGTGGCCACAAAATCACACAAAATGTGTATTGGATGTACTCCTGAGGCTATAAGGTAACAATAATATAATAAGATAACCTTGTTTGAAATGGGTTTGACTAAAAGAAACGTTTGGTTTCATCTATACTACTAGGTACTTATACTCTATAGACTGGGTTAAATAGAATTGCATTACTAAAAAGAGACTAAAATACAATTTTCATTGACTAAAACTAGACTAAAATGTCATCAGTTTTCATCGACTAAAACTAGACTAGACTAAAAAGAGTATGAATTGACTAAAACTAATAAAAACTAAAATGACAGCTTCACACAAAGACTAGACTAAAACTAAAATGAAAACAGGCCACCAAAAACAACTATACTGGTAGTAGCTGGCTAGGCAGCTACTACCAGTATGTGTGGCTACCATGTCACCATGTCAGAGGAAATGAAAGCTGAGAGAAGGGCACTCTACCTGCACCTGAGAGGCTGAGGATTAAAACAGTGATAAAAATTGTTGCTCTAAAATATGCAATCACATGAAGACAACAAGTTCCTGATAAAGGAATCCCAAACAAGTGCCTAAAAGTAAAGTTATGGTTACATACTCTCTCTCTACCTTCCTGCTCTTTCAAATGCAGTAGATATCATGATAAAATTGCTATCTAGAATGTTTTTCGCTACGATAAGCATATAGTGCAAATATGATCTTGTGATAGCCCTAGCTGAGATTCAAATTCACTGATCAAACAAATTCAGAACATGAATTTCACCCAACACAGAACTGCACCAAAATATAAACAAATAATTCCAATGATTAAATGAGCACACACTCACGTGTAACAGATTGAATGAAGGTCACAATCTGAAAATGCCCTGCAGCTGAGAAGTCAGTATTGTACTGGCTCAAATTGAATTAGAAGATATGAGAAACTTTTAAAAAAAACTTGCAGTTTTAAAGAAGCGCTGCTTATTTTCCACTTGTATGAAAACATAATGCCTGTACGAATCACTCCAGTTATTATTCCACTGTGGCTTGAAGAAGTGCAGACGCCCAACCTGGAAACCCCGTTAAGCCAACACCAGAAAACCTCATGGGTATTTCAGCCTGCAGCCAGATTGCGTTGTGAACCATATATCAAAATCTAGAAGTATTAAACTGTTGTTTATTTTTGTATCTCGCTAAACTTTGTAGTCTCAGTGAGGACCACAACTAGGGCAAATGCTTTGATTTTCTGCATAATGCCACAAATGAATCAGTGTTACTTCAGATTTATTGCTATGATAAAAGACAAACCACAGGAATGTTACTGTGTCATTGCCCCCTCTGTTAGGTTACACCGAGTTTTAGGATGGCATGTCAATCACAATGGAATGAGGAGATTACGCCTTCAGAACTTCCACTGAGATTTCATTTGTTTAAACAAATGCTGGATTAAAGCACAAACACGTCCCTGATTTCTTCCCTTTAATAGGATACTGAGCTGTAATGGAACATGTCTCAGATACCTCCGAATATTATGGGTGGATCCCGAATAATTAGCAGAGGAAAAAAACCGGATCCACAGAGATTTCTCCTCTGAGTTTAGGTCAAACAGAGCTCGCAGGAAACCATTTGGACTTCACTGGGGAAGACAGAATGCACTCGTTATTAATAACCTCCTTATTCAATCTTGATCTCTGGGCTTTAGTTAGAGTTTGAGGCCATAGATTTTACTGAAGTGTGTCACTGAGTGTGGGGGAGGAGGGATTGGTCCTTGTCTAAAAGGAGGAATGACTATTTGTTTTTTCTACACTCTCAGTGTTTCTCTCTGTTCAGCATTTTCACTCTCAGATGAGCAATTCATTCAAAAACTAAAGAGGACCAACGGTGGGTCATTACTGGGCCGGGAACCAGTGAGGCAAAACAAAATACAAAATATTTCTTAGTTTCTCATAAAGCAAGTTGTTCTTAACTGTGACTTCTGACCTGACAATATATGACTTTCTATTCTTTCACTCACTGGCTACTAACGCTGCATTCACAGTGAAACATGGCTCATTTTACTGGAATAAATGAAGCCCCGCCTCATCATCAGTTACGCTCCCGCAGGCGGCATGGGGCCAACAAGCACAGCCAATTTAAAAGGGCGGAGAACAAAAGCTTCACAAAGGGCGGCCCGTGGAGTTGAGCCACAGCAGTTATAAACTCCCCAGTGCCCCCTGCTCCATCCACCCACCCCCACCCCAGTCCAACCGTGTCCATTACACTCCAGCTTTGTCATGCTAATAGAATTGAGTCTGCAAATATAAAGGACTTAATTAGTTATTACCATCCCTAAAATCTCATATTTTGGATTCACACTAGTCAGAAATACTCCTCCTAAATGTAGAGTTTGTGCTAGAACATGTGAAATTAAAACTAATATCAACATGTTAATGCACATATCATGTGCATGCACTATATTAAACAGCAGTTTTCATTTTACTGAAGTAATAAGGTTGAGATTTACAAAATCAAAAGCATAATTTAAGACAAAGGCCCAATCAGATAAATGGAAATAGCAAATACAGTTTCTGCAACATATTCTCTCATTCTCTCCTTACATTTAATTATATTCAATTCACCTCTTGGCGAAAGTCAAAAACTGAATAAAGCTACCTTCTGCCATTCTGTCTTGCTTGATGTGTTCATGGGAGAAACGATTCTTGTTTCCATGTTTGAAAAGGTTTCTCTTTTACTTTGTGACAGAGCTTCAGTGGAGCTTTACACAAGACACAATCTTTCATAACTTATATTCAATCTATGAGTCGATGTGTGTACAACCACAGGGAAGAGATACAGTATTTCTTCTGTGAGCTACAGAGGAACAAATACTTTATACGAAACATTACAAGACATCGCAGACACCCATGGCTGCTTTTACAAAGTGTAATCCACTGGCTTTAGGAGTCATTTTATTGTACAATTCTCTTTCTTGAATACACTTAGTTTAAGCCCACAATTATCCAGGCGTAGGCCCAAAACAACTACAAACATGTCCTCTGGGCTTTTTTAATCAGCATCCAGTATAGCACTTAATTCCCTGCGTGATTACTGAGGTCACCTTCTTAGAGACAGAAATGGACCATAATTCTATTTAGATTTGCAGAAAAGTCACAATTTGTTCAGAATATGTGTGCACAGAAATGAGTTTCACACCCTGAGGAGAGGTCAGACTTGAAGAGACACACACAGTCATCTGTGCAGCTGAGAGCAAAAGCTTAAGCCACACTGATGCTATCCAGAAAATAATAACATTTTCTTTTGCAGGGAGTGAATTTGCCCTTTTATTGTAGTTCACTTTAATCAGGAATGCATGATGCAATAAACCGTACTCCAAGTTAAAAGTGGGGTTATAACTCACCGAGGCTAAAGCTTTGCCTAGTGCATCTCCAGTCTGTGAGCTTCCAGTGGCGTTCCCCCGATTTGCAGCAGCTAAGAAAGCACAGAGTGCAGCTTTGTAATAGCAAAGTCAGACAAATGAAAAGCGGTCATGGTACACAAAGCACCTGTCCGACTCACTACAGTTTACAGAATGGATGTTCAGCAGTAATTACATTGAGAACCATTGAAGTGTCATTCTGAACAGGCAGCAGAACTGTTAACATGCCAACATACCCATGACCACATCGGCTGTATTGACGGATGGGGTGTGCGCTGCGGTGACAAATGGTGAAGTGCTGGTGCTGCTTCGGTGGAAGCTGGACATTGGAGGAAGACTGGCATTGACATCTGGAGATACTGAGTGTGCGGGATAATTCTGGAAGATAAAAAACATAAAGGCTTTATTTTCAGTCACAAATGTGAATGAATGTGTGTGAGAGAAAGAAAGAGCTTACTTATCCTATGAATTTTAAATTCTCCTTTGACATCTCCAAGTCTATGATGATGCAAAAGTTACTAGGGGGAGGGACAGAGATAAATAGGCAGCATCTGCAGGCGCCCTGTGATGCCCAACCAGCTGAAGCAGGCAGGCAGACCAGACCAGATCAAACGCCAACACAAAGAGGGTCAGCGATGTCCTTACTCATATTAAGCAGACAACAATTTAAGATGCACACACCCATTTCAACTATAGAGGCTGTGCTGAGGGGGTGCAGGGCTGTAATGCTGCCACTGGATCTCTTATGCAAGTGTGACAGTAAAACAAAGTTACTAACAATCATTTATCACCTAGAGTTAGGAGAGCAGTGCTGCTTACCAAACGGTCGTGTGTGTGCAGGCTGCTGTAGTTTCCTGACTGTGGCATGTGAGAAGATGATCCTGCAAGCATTCCCCCATAGCCAGGCTGATTGATCCCATTGGATGAGTTCCACGGGTCAGATGAACTGTGGGTACCATCTAACAATAATAACAAATGAATCCTTTTAGTATATAATATAGACTAGAATTGAGGGGCACGGGTAGTTCAGTTTGACATGATGCCAGGCAGCAGCTGACTTCCAACCTTAACCTTATAACTTGGGATCAATCCAAGTACTTTATATTTATGCTTTTGGGAGTGAAACGTGAATCTTGTCCCAAAGACAGCTGAGATAACAAAGCTAAAATCAACAAAGTCTGCTTTTCAGTCTAAATCTGGGACTCAGTCACATGGAAAAAAGACTGAGCACAGACTTAATATTAACAAATACTGCTGAAACAATTGAATCTCTATGGCAACATCAAAAAAACAGCACTGACAGTAGTTTTATACAGTATTTTAGCCTTGGTATGTCATTGATTGCTACAAATGACAAAGCATGGTGAATTAATCAACTATGCTCCTGAAAGAAAAAAAGCAAATAAAAAAAAAAAAACAAGCTAGTCAGTAAAACACATATTTTGCACTCTACTTGAAAACAAAACAAAGAGAATATAACTTTGAAACCTGTTATATAAGAGGACATTAGGATTAAAAATATTATGCTAAATTCTATTCACCTGAACACTGGATAGTTCTTTTAGGAAACTCAAGAACTGCAAAGTCAACAAGGTAACTTGATTTTGAACTTACCAAAGAAAGTGCTTGCAAACATACTGCCGGAAGGTTTGGGAGAAGGGTAAGAAGGTGAGTCTCTGTTGAAGTCTTCTGAGTTTGGAGACGGTGCATACACCTGCCAGGAGAACATAAATGTTATTACTATGGCCCACCATACAGCAAAAGTACTGTGAGATCTGTTCAGCTGCTGCCACACAGTATTGTCGAGTATGAAGACACTGACACATATGAAAACTGTCAGCTTTCTTATCACAAATCCTATGAAGTAAACACTTCACACACAAATGCAAAGTATAATCACAATTAAGAATTTGGGTACATACAACTATGTGATAGCACACGCATATAAACACGCACAAGTAAAAACACATGTACTGTAGATATAGCCCTAAAACCACAAACACACGCACTCACTTTAATGACTGGCAAGCAATCAAGCTCATGAAGGGAGGAGTGGATTATCAGGGGTATTTGCATTTCAGATCAACTCGGCTTCTAATGGAAGTATAATGATACCCGCTTACATGCACCGACTAAATGTCTGGCAAATTACAGCATTCCCAGTGAGACAGAAATCAAATAAGTGGTACAAAAGCAGCCTGCTTTGCTTTCTTTATATTTGTACCTGCGAGCTGGTGGTAGAGTGACAGGAGAAGCACAATGGGCATGCTGTTGTACAGCTGTGTGTGTGCCAAGCTAGGCTAGAGGATCAAAGACAGTGGAGGCCAAGCACCAGTGATGTGGTCTCTGACTTCATCCACTCCAGATGATGAGAGAGGGGCTGAGTGAGTGAGAAAGAGCGCCAGGAAGGGAAGATGGGAGAGGTTTGAACAAATTCTCCCTCCCACAGACAGGACTGGATGACTCCACCATCATGTAACACTAATCAGAGCCAGACCTGCCAGCTAGGTTCCACCTGCACATTTCCAGCTCGTGTCCCATACTCTGCAAGATAAATCGCTCTTTTTACAGCCTTACATCGCAATCAGGTGTTGGCATTAAGACAGCTCATTCCTCAAACACCGGTCTGTAATGCTTGCAGATGTGATGATGGCCAGAAAGGCTGTTTACTACTTAATGCTTAACCCAAGTTTCTAAATTCGATTCAATCACTCGCTCACACACGTGAACATGATATCAATGCAGAGCGTAGCTTAAGGGGGACTCAGGGCTGTTGGGTTTTGCTGAGTAAGCAGGACTCCAGCGTGTTGTTGTCTGGGTATGTAATTAAAGTGCTTTGGGAGGGGTGGAGCTCTCATGGGTCTTCTGGCTTACACATGTGACCAGGGTTGATAGAAGTTCCGTGGAGATCTCAGGTTAGCCTCGTGCAGCCGCCCAGGCTTTTGTCTTTTGCCTCTGTCAGACACTCAATGGGCAGCATATGGCAGCAGATAATGCTAATTGTCCTTTTTTACACTGGGGTAACCAGTCAAAGCATTAATAAACCATCCCAAACACTGGGTGCCTCATTCCACTGGCCTATGCAAGAGAAGGCCCGTCTGGGTTTCCTTTTACAAGGCCATTAATTAAAAGCTGTCACTCACATGGATCAGCACACCAGCACAGACCTACACCAGTTATTTGAGCATCAGTGGGTATTTGTTATTAAAGAAATATCTTCCCTTCTGTTCCCTGTCTTTCACCAGTGTTCACACATCATAAACTGAGGCTCAGTAAGATAAAAAAATATATATATACCTTGGACTGTGAATTCTGTTTTGGATTGTGTAACTTGTGGTGTATAACATTCAGTAAGCTTATATATAAAGCTTTTAAAGAATTATCAGGCCATCAGGAAAAATCTAAGATACTGCAAAAAATGTTTATAGGATTAAAGCACAAAGAACATCACTGCGACAAATCTGTGGCGATGACTTGACAGCTGCTGTTTGTGTAAGTACAAACAACAGGAGAACGAAGAGGCGTAAGTTTCATGATGAGGGATAATTTTACGTCCCAGTAAGTGAATGATACACTGTGAAGACTTGTGATTTAAGGTAACAACAGAACATTTTGAGCTGTTGGTGAATAATTCCTTGCTTCACATAAAAGATAAGGTAGCTTGACCTTGTCTTTCAACAGTTCTCTGCCTCAGCTGAGAAGTGAATATATCCTGCACACCTTCCACCACATCTCCAAGACTGTGGGACCTGCCTTTGAAGTTCATGTCACACTGATCTAAATATTAAATGTCAACATACAATCTGTCGGAAAACACTAAGGGTAAAACATAGTAACAGGAAGGGAAAGGGAATAAAAAATAAATAAAAGGAAAAATAAGGCGAACGGCCAAGAAGCTGGAGGAGAAGGATTCAAACACACTCTTAATGGCGTGTCCTGTTTTTCTGCTGTGCATCATTAGTTGGAATCAAACCATATCTCTGGGGCTTTCTGGTTGAAGTCCAGATTTTACACACTCATAAGGCTTAACATGCACAACAGACCCAATACCTCTTCAAACCACTGCTCAGCTCGGGCCGGCTTGGCGGGGCGTTATTCAACACTGTTGTGTGATACCTGCCAGCGATTTCAGGAAAATAAAAGGCTCGGTATTTTCCAGCATAAAACATTAAACCTACAGTCCCGCAGAAACCATCTTTCACTGGCACAGTGTTTGGACAGACGAAGCTAGTTTGACATGAGGAATATTTTAAGGAGATGCAAAAGTTTCCTATAAGCCTGAAAGAAACTGTTCACACTTATTTGGTAGAATTAGTACTACGTATTGTCTTATTATGCTAAAAACCTATTAGTAAGGCAAGCCAATAATACCTTATATGACTACATACTACAACGCAAGTTAACATGTAACCACAGGTGGAAAACACATCATGAGCATATACAAAACAATAAAGGAGAATCTATTTTACATTCTAACTTATGTTTTAATAATCAATATATTATTATTAGTAATCTGCCTTTAATGTCATTAGTCACCTTAAACATTTTACTGAATTCAAAACACACTTGATATGTCCCCAGTTTTCTTAAAAGTAACTTAAAACCCAGCATGTTTTCTTCTTCTTGTTGCAAAGCAGTAAAATGTTTTATCCAAGTGCACATTCTGACAGCAGAGCAGCCTCCTGGGAGTCAGGTCCTCTGAAAATAGAGCAACAACCACACTGCAGATTAATACCTTCCGTCATTAATGGAGCAAAAGTTTGGTTTAGGCATCAATGTAACCTCATTAACTAGTCACAACATGTGTGTTGTATACATAGTGTCTACGCAGTAGGTCAACACACACAGGCACACCACCACCCCCACAATGACTTTGTGTAGCACATGCAGTCAAGCATGCATGCTTCAGTGCATGTGCAACATATGTACACATGTGGGGGGTCTAAGGATTAGCTTCTGGTGATGAAGCATCTAGAAAGCACAATTTAACCTGTTGCACTACAAAACTAACAACAGCAGGTATGCCCCACCTATATGAACACATTGTCTCCTTTGTGTTTTTACTATTTTCTGATCTTATCATCAGATCTTATCTTTTACTTGTGGAGGCAAATATTTCCAAACAAGGAAAAAGGTCCAACAACACTGCAGGACTTTCGCTTCAGTTTTTTTCCCCACTAACAAGCAACAGAAGAAAGATCAGTGAGTTGCTCCATCTGTATTTGTTCGGTACCACCAGCTTACAAACCAATGGCCCACCGTGAATTCTCCCAGTGGTCCAGATGGTGAGTCTGCTATGCAACTCTGCATTTTACCAAATTAATGTGGATCGAGTTGATAAGCACCATCTTTCTTTACCCTTGCAAGGACAACAGAAAAAAAGAATTTGTGCTGGTTATTTAACAAGTGCTTTTGATCATAAAGTTTGCCTGTTCTGACCACATGATATCAATTTTCTCCCCATCACCATCTGTAACACAAGCCTCTTAATACTTCATATGAAATAGATCAAAGTCATTTTTCATGCAGTGGAAAGAAAATGCACTAATGGTTATGACGACAGCTGAAACACAAGCTTAAGTAAAATAACCGTTTCATTACAATATCACGAAAAGACAACCTTTAGCTCTCCTTCAAATGTATGTATCCTTTACATAAATAGCAAATATAGCTCAGGCAATGATAGGTGGAAATCTGCCTGTGTAATTTGCTTATAACAGGGTCATTATTAAGGATAACAGAAATGTGCTAAACAGCTCATTTGGCTATTGTTAGACTATGTCCCTGAGGAGATTCAGCAGCCCACTGGACTGTTTTTATGAACGCTTCTTACCAAAAACAGGAAGAACACCTAAAAACCTTTTGCGACACCCGGTCGATCGTTACACCTATAACTTTACTCAAAACAACAGTGAAAACTCAGTTCCTTCAAGACCAAATGCAGTATATTCACACACACACACACACACACACACACACAACAATGTATTTACAAAGAAAGTACTCGCACAGAAAACTTTTTCATAATGACAACAATCAAAGAGATCATTACAGAGAAGTTCAGAAAACACAAGAACAAGCACAGTATATACACACACACACACACACACACACACACACACACACACACACACACACACACAACAATGTATTTACAAAGAAAGTACTCGCACAGAAAACTTTTTCATAATGACAACAATCAAAGAGATCATTACAGAGAAGTTCAGAAAACACATTAGGCTCCCTGCGGTGACAAGAATGCCAAAGTGATTAAAAACATATGGACTAACAGCAACACTGGTGCTTGGAGCTCAGTCTGCAAACAGGAAAGTCTAACCTCAACAGGCAGCCTCTTTCCCTTAATCATTCCCAGACTCCCACTTGTTATTATTTCAGGCCAGTCTCAGAGTTAAAAACCCCAGCCAGTAAAAATAAATTCAAGGCTGCTAAAAACGATTTCTGCTGCACCGTGTCATTCTGTGCAAGAGAAAAACTTATGGAGATGGAATAACTTGTTAAAAAATATTTACTTGTTTATTCAAAGCTGAGGTACATAGTAGAATAAGAAAGCATGCTCAAATAAGTTTATAACACTATTAAGACATTTCAACTGAATTATTTTGACTGCACTGTCACACAGCTTTAATCGATGTAATGGAAAATCAGAGAGAGGAGCCTCAGCACATGCATATATATACACACACACACACACACACACACATTGGAACGGGAATGTTTTTATCTCAAGATTAATAGAAAACAAAAGTTACAGACACAAGGACAATCAGATGAACAAAAAGACTGGGGACCTGCAGTCACTCAGAGTCACACACACACTTCTTTCAACTCTTCTCTGTACAATACACACACACATTCCCAAAGAGACTACTCACCGATTTCCCATTGTAGTAATACATTAAAGAGTTACTGCCCATTCCAGGGACAGGATAGGCGCAATACATTATACCTTGAACAATCTAAGTGATAAAGGTATACCACAGCAGCACACCAGCTTTCTCTCTAGACATACATCCAACCCGTTCAAAGGGGACTAATAATTCTTTCAGTACTGGCCTCCACACACGACCCACTCAGAGGAAACTTATGCAAAGTAGGATTGTACCATTGCACACTGTGGGGAGGGGGTGGCTGTCAAAAGGGAGTGGCTCATGTGGTACAGCCCTCTCTTAAGCCTCTAAGTGCTGAGGCAAAGAGGAAAAGAACGAGGGGGAAGGGAGGCGACGGGGAGGTGGGTACAGAAAAGATAAAGGGAAGTGGGTGGGACGGAAAACAAATGTCTGAGCGGATTTAGAAAGAGAGAAAAAAATGTTTAATTCCAAGCATAAAAAAATGTGGATTTCTGGAGGGGAACCCCAATGAACTGGAACTAAAATAATCTCATTCTAGGCAGGATGTGTAATTCTTCAAAGGCAATCAAATGAGTGCATAAATAAGTGCGGGAAGCCTGTTCTCTTCCACACATTTTAATCCCGAGTGTCTAGTCTTTTTGTCTTTGTGATTATTAAACAAGTCTACAGCCTTTTGTAAGAACACAACCATCTGGCAAAACACTTTACCTGTTCCCACACATAGCGCTCGCACACCAATCAGGAGTCATTAGTGAGAGAAAGTGAAGGCTGAACATGTAAGGAAAAAAAGCCCTGTTGAAATCCATGCAATGAGAAAATAATTATGGAATAGGAGAGTTTTGGTGTTGGCAGAGCAAGACCTTTAGCTGAGAGGTGTGCGTAAACACAGTTGTAAAGCATGCAACAGCTGCAAAGGAGCCGGCTCGTGACGTCAGAACGGGAAAATAATGCTTCGTTTTCTAAACCCCGGGGGTCTCAGAGAGGAGGGCGGGGGACGGGGGTATGGGGGCAAACCATCGACTGCCATTTTACCATGGTTTACTGTCACTGCAAGCCACACAGCTCCCCATTACCTTTATCATGTGGGAGAAGGGGGAGGGAGGGGAGAGCAAAGGAGTGGAGAAGAAAGAAGAGGAGGAGAGGATATAGATACCAAGAGCCCGGTCTGCTCAGCCTGACTGGAGCCTTTCATGTCTACCACTCGCAGCTTCCTGGACTAAACACAGGCCTGTAGACTCATTGAGAACATTACTGTTATAGAAAGATGAAAGCTTCCACTTCCCTAAGAAAACTAGGCCTTTATTACGCTTTTCCTTTTAGTACTGTTATTATTTATCCCCTTTCTTCTCTGGAACTCTTTTAAACTCATCCAAAACACTGGCTCTACATGCTGTTACTGCTTTATATCTGGCGCTGTTTCAAGTTGATGCTTTAAGGAAAATGCAAAAAGTGTTTGAAGGGGTCTAAAACAAGTCCAGACAGAGCAGTGTTGTGAGCAAACACATGAAAGCAGGGAGAAATAGGCAATCATGCACACATATCATACCAGTGCTGGCTGACTGAATTTAATGCCGGCTCTGCAGGAGACACCGTCGGCGTGCCTATGCATTTTAAGTTTTATTTAATTGAACTCCATGAATCAGTGATAATGACACAGAGTTCGCAGCCTTGACATTGTCAGAAACAGTCAGTGTCATTCTGGAGGATGAAGGCTCACCTCCACCCACCTGTTCACACTACCCTCTCTAAAGACACTCAAGGTGTCACAAGGTACTTTTCTTTGTTTGGGTGTTGAGAATCCACAGGCTGACGTTAACCCCACCTCACACATGGATTTAGAGATGATGTCATCAGGGAAGAAGATTATTTCCTGTAAGAAGCTCTGGTTCTAATGAGGGAGGGCTGCCTCGAAGAGTGGAGGTGCACTGGGGAGTCAAACCCCCACACTCCCAAAGTTCTGGTTGTATCATGAATGGACTGATTTTAAGACACTAATAAGTCAGAGTTCCTGGAGAATTCATCAAGTTAAATGTAAAGTAACAGATTGACAGCACTAGTTTCTATAAACGATCCATCTCAACTAAAATGTATTCTTACCAATCTGTCTTAAGCTTAAACAATGTCATCATTTGATAAAAGGTCTACAGTAATGCTTTAGGTAGTGCTATAAAGGAAGAACACCCAGATGAAAAAAGAAACTAACTTCCCCATTCCTTTACACCAATACAATTTACAAAAGAATGATGACAAGTTCTGTTTTGAAGTGCTAACCCAAAACAATGTTCAAATGTGCCTCATACTGAACAAAAGACATAATACAAATTAGTAGTGAGTACTCTGTGAAAAGCTTAACGGTGCTGATTTTTTCATTAATATTCACAATCAAAGCACCAACCATATTTGTTTGAGAGGCCAATGAAAAGCATTCTAACACAAGACACCTAATCTTCAGAGTTTAACAGAACAAGAAACGTGGACTAAAGATTTTGCATGCTGTTGCAATGACTAACCACATATGTGCACAAGCAGTGAGAGGTCAACTGAGCAGACTGGCCTAGTTTTACCACGCAAACAGTATTTTACAGCATTTTTAAGTCTTTATTTCCGACACTAGAGAGGAAATGAGCGGAGGGAGATTCAGCAAAGGTCCCCAGGCGGGCGTTGCACTCTTAACCCATAAGTTACAGAGGAGCCCCAGAATGGCTTCTTTGGTTTGTAAGGAGCCCCAGTGCATTTTCATCAACAAGTCAAGAGTATAACAGAAATACAATGTGAGGCCGTTAAACCTCTAAGCCATAGTTGTGCAGGCACATTTAGTTTCAGCAGTTCTATGACTTTATCTCTGACCCCTGCAAACAGAAACAAAGAAGTTTCTGATAGAAACAAGAGGTCTTCCAGAAGAAGAAAAGGAAGAAGACGAAGAAGAAGAAGAGGAAGAAACAGCAGCACAGAGAAACAATGAAATCACACACTAAAGTTGTTGCTACAAAACATTGCCAGTCAGTGGTTGTTGGGAAGTTCGCAGACAGGTGGAAAACATGCTCAGGTGAATACATTTTTCTAAGCTGAGCCACAAGACATTGTACTTTTCTCTTTCTCTTCCTGTGTCCACACTGATGATACTGTTCAGCACCTACACCAGGAGGCTGTGACCTACAGCTGTCACAAAGTTTTATAAAGATCCAGATAAGAGACACTTCCCCATTAGAGAAGCCATGCAAAGAGAGTGCCAAGCTTGTTTGGATCCACACAGAAGAGACACCACAAACTTTAATAAATCTGAAATTTAGATTAACTTGCCTGACTGCCACCTATCTGAAATTCTGAGAACGTTAACCACAGCTGCTAAACACAACATCGCCTTTGCGCTAGGTTAAAATTCCACAGCTCTTATGAAGCAGACCTGACCCATTAGTTTGTCCACCCTCAAATTAAAAACATTAAGTAGAAAATAAAAGAAAATTCTGTGATGCAGGGCCTGTGTTTGAAATTACATGTTAATATCAGGTTTAAAATGTTTTTAAATGACTTACTAACCTAATTAATCTGTGTATTTCCATTCTGTAACCATGTGCATCTGGAAATACAATAAAATTTTTTTTTTTTTTTTGCATTTTTTTGTTTTCTGATCTCTTCTCTTGTCATTTCTTTGTTTTTTTTGTTGTTGTTGTAAACTTTGAATTTTTGTTAGTTTTTGTCTTTACTTAATATTTGTACCACTGATGCCAAAATTCCACATGTAGAAAATAATGTCATATAAATTGCATTGCATTACAGATGGTATGTTAGTAATCATTAGACAGCAAAGGTTTCCTACTGCTGTCCATTAAAATTTGCTTTGGTGAATAAGTTTCATGCATTTGTTTTTAATCATGCTTACAAGTTATCAGCAGGGTATACAAAGATTAATAATTGGGCACAGTGGCCTTAAAACAACAGCTATTAAGACCTGCTCTACAAGTCTAAAGGCTGTAAATCTATGTAGTAAATCTGTTAACCACATCCATTCTCCAGCAGCAAAACAACCCCACACACATTTGTTGGACATCTGTCCTAAACCATGCACTGGAAAACTAAAAACCTTGAAACCTAAAAATATTAGCTCCCTTTGTTCACATTCTCATGCTCACAAGCAGACTGGTTTTGTTTTAGAATAAACAGAACAATGAAAATAAGGTCAGAAGAGAGATATGACAAACTGAAGGAGAGAGGTGGTAGGAACACAGTGACCATGTTGATTCAAGACCCAACGACAGCACAATATCACAGTTCTGAATAATATGATTACATATTGCTCAAGTTAAACACATTTTCCTACCACCCAATATTTGAACAAACTCTCTCGTCTTCTGTCGCTGACACAATTACAGCTTTCTATCAAGCAGATCTTTTATCAAATTGTAACAACCTCTTTTGTATGACAATGAGACAGCGTGCGGACAAACCTTATTCATCACAACTTATCACAACTCTGCTCTCATGTTATGCTTGTGTGTGGCATGCGCCATGTTTACATGAACACTGGAACAAAAATGTAAACAAACACCTACAGTATATCTTTAAAAAATGTGCATACGTAATTTATTCCTTAATTACAAACAGTTCCATTTGGAAACACCTCAGAGTCACTAGCACTGCTCTGGTAAAGTCCATGTGTGCCATGAAGCTATGCAGAAATTAACTCTGTGATAGTGCTCTAATAATTCTCTGATCAACCAACATGTCTTAGAGTGAACAGGATGGTTACGCATGATCACCATAACATTGGTGATTTATCTCCCTCACACATAACACATATACACATAACCTCTGACCTACAGCAGAGTCCTGGAGCTAAGAAGCTCAGAGCTTCGTGTGGTTCAGTGATGTACTTTCCAGGTCACGGCCGCCTGGCTTAGATGCTCTCTAAATAACAAACACGCTACCTTAGGGATTGTTGACAAGTTGTGTGCTTGAGCATGCCAGCAATCTGAAATCAAGGTTTGCATTAATGTTGTACACTCACGCAAGCCCTACACAACAGGCCAGAAATTGAGTAATGACTTTAATCTGTGCATTATTTTCTTGCTCTTTGTCCTTTTAACTCCTTGTTCTCCTTGCAGATGAAAGAGGTCAGGCCTCTGGCTTGTTTGCCTGCTCCATTATCTACAGCCTCTAATGTCAATGGTGAATTTCAGCAACCCAAACAAAGATAAACACAAAGCCCATGGTCCCAGAGGTAGCCGTGACTGTTCAGCATCATCCCTGTCAAACCAAGAGTGTCTATCTAATCAGCCATCTGATGAGACCATCTCTGGGGAGCTGACTATCTGGGATCGGGGGACAGTCCAAAATACTGTCCCCCTGCCAGTGCACAAGCTGCAAATAACATACATAACCAGACCTCACAACCTTGACATTTTGGAGTACAAACATTATACATTTTCTAATACACACTTAAGTTCCATTTAACCATGTTTCTACTGCAAAAAGCTAACCCACATTAAACAGCACATTTTGGATAGATAACCTATTTATATACATACAGATCACTCACCACATCACACCAATCTTCTACATGCATATAAAATAAAGGCATTACAGAATGTAAACGTTTTAATGAATAAAAAACAAAAAACTGACTTCCTGTGTCTGCACAGAAACCAGTGTGTACAAGTGCTGAGCTTTGTGAAAGCTTGTGTACAGTTTCTGGGATCGTGCACACACCGGACTCATACATTTTGTCAGCTTTACACAGCTGACAGTAACACAAAGCTCAAATGCTTAACACTTGCAGTTTGGTTTGGCTCTTTCTTTTCTTTAAATAACACTCTCACCATCATTTCACTGTGGTTTGGAGTTCAGATTTGAAATTTAATTACTTAACTAACTATATCTAATTGCCTCTAAGATTTGTTGTGTTGTACTCTAAAGTTGTCTTAACATTGCATCAGTGATAGTGCTATGACAGATGTGGACCACTGGCTTTCAATGTGCCGCCCATGTGTCCACAAAAACTATTTACACATCCAGCAGACAAAGAGAAACATTGAACATTCACTCAGGTTTTAACATCAGTTTGAGCTGACCAGGTAGCACTGTCCTGGCTGACCTTGTTTTCATGAAACGGGGTGAAACCTGTTTAGAGCTGCAGTGGGTCTGTCACTGTCAGCATGAATGACCCTTCCACATCACATCCAGTTACGTATTTGATTCAACATTAAAATAAAAGTTACTCTGGCACCGACACTGGTAAGAAAACTAACACAAAAATGCCCTCATGTATACAGGTAGCATCCATCTCATTCTCAATTTTCACATCTCATTTAGCTGATTTGCAATTTTCTCTGCAGATCAAATTAAGCACAAGCGAATCGCGCTGCAACTCTTGTAATTTTTGGACATGTAGAAAAGACACCACACTCCATACACTCTCAAATCACCGGTAAACAAATCACTGATGTAAAATGTTATTTTCAGCATCAGTAAGTGTAGCTTTCAAAAGTGTAAAAACTGTCAGACTGACTAAGACTGAGGTTCAAAGGTGTGAAAAAAATGCAGCCCTCTCTGATCATTCTGATGGGGGATAGCATTCACCACACAGCTGGCACCAGCAGCTTGGGGGCTCTGGCAAAACGATGCAGCCCCATGTTGGTTCTGGTTCAACTTTCACTGCACTGAATCGTGACATCATCAGGCAAAGGTGCTGCCTTGACCAAACACGTACAGGGGACAGTCAGAACATGGATGCCCACGGGAAGAGTGCTCTTTTGTTTAACATGTTATCATCAGCATTGATTGATTTTCACTTTCAAATTTGGGCAACAATTACAAATGCACCATAGTGACGCCCCATGTGCTTTTGTTAGTTATTAATATAGGCTACTGGATGTTAAAAGGTGTTTTTATGTATCAATGCCGACACACTGGTGGTAGAAATTGTGCTAAGGCAGCATAGGCTATGTTGGCAGCATGGCTAACCAAAACACAAATGGAAACTTGGGGGCTGGAAATGTGAGTGAAGCCAGTCATGTCGACTTGTCACAAGGTGGCCACATCATACACACCTATGTGACACTCCCTGAAATCCCTCACCAGCCCCTTGTGTTAAAACACAGCAGGAGTTGCGTTTTACTGCACTTTCACTCTGAACGCCCGCTAATGACATCCAGACTAGAACACACACAGAGTGTGAACTCCTTGCAGGCACACAAACAGTATTGGCCTTATTAACCTCATGATGTCCTCTGCTAACCAGCCTTGGGTCATTGTGCTTGTGGTACACACTGAACGCTGGTACAAGGCCCCGACTCCTTAACAAATATAAAATAAAATAAAATAATATAAAATTTAAAAAATCACTCAAATGTGGAGGGTGTAACAGAAAACGTATGCATGTCAATTTCATTATATAATGGATCCCTCCCAGTGTCAATGTTAAATGCATTTGTTTGTGTGTTTACAACATCACATTAACAAAAGGCAAAAATATAAAATGCACAGCTCTACACATTCTGCTGGGTGGCCCCTATATCTAATTTGCTTAGAGACTAACAAAGACCTGGGGTGATCCTGGCTGTTTACCTAGGGCTTTACTGATGCATTTCATCCACAGTCCATGTTCTATCCTGCTATATTTCAAAGGAAGAAACTAAAAGGAGCTGTTCTCTCAGCAAAAGGAACATTAGGTTACTGTTGTAGTACATTATAATGATCTCTTGTCTTTGAGCTGTTAAAGCCAGATGGAAAGTGAGAGACAGACAGATAAAGAGAGAAAATATATCCTTTGAATGTCATGCACCAGACAGCACTGCAAGGCACATTCCTGGGTCTTAAGATTCAGAGCCTAGAGCACACTTCCTTTCTTACAGCTTGCAGGGTACAAATCTCTCAGAAACAAGGGTGTCTGAGTGAGCTGTCAAAAGCAAATGTCAATCTTTTTTGTCATCCACACTCAGGATTCTCACTTGCAAAAGTCCCTGAGGGGAGCTCCATCTCAGCCCACCACTTTCTTTCTCTCCTCCTGCAGCCATACCATCAACAAAGCCAGAGAGGAAGTGTCACATCAAGCCACTGTGCCTCTGACAGGGGTTTGTAGGGGAAAAAAGAAAAAACTATTTACACAAACAAACTGTGTGCATACACACATACACACTATGCCCTTGTAGCTTCCCATAAATATCCTACAAGATGCAACTTTTCCCCCATTAGCTATAAACCCGCTCTCTCTCTGGCTTTAGTCCTCCTGTCAGACAGGTGTCCACGCAGCTATCCATCAGCATCCCTCAGCATATTAACAATACACTTTGTCCTTCACTCTCAGAGCTTATTTTATACTTTCAAATAATACAGGGAGCCAATTACAGCCAAGCTGATCACTGTAACAAAAATTAAAAGATAAAGCTTTCATGCTTGAGCACTTTATGTTTATCACAGTTACACCCAAAATTTGTTATCAAAATTTCTTTTTTAAATATTAAACTCCTGTATTTAGCAAAGCTGAAAAACTGGGTTAAACAATCCTTAAATTAAGGTACGATTAAGCAAATGAAACACACAATTCCAGCCACGTCTGCAGTATCCTATGTCTACAAGCACAGGCCCAGCAACCCACAGAGGTAAGCATGTGTGTGGCTGAAAGAGGAGGGTGTCTGTATATAAGATGAAAAAGCCCTATAAACATTTAAATGTTTGCAATCACCAGCTGGCCTGTCTAGATAGCCTTCACTTCCTGGTGCACTGCAGTGGCAAAACCTAAATGCACAGAGGATGTGCACCCGTAAATATTTTGATTCAACTCCATCATGTAGTGTACACACACACATCATGCTTGGACTTGCAACTTACATTGCACATCTGATTTAAAAACTCCTACATTTATTTTTAGACTGAGGAGCGAGAATTCAAGCTGGAGGAGAAAGGGGATTTGAAAATGAAATAAATAAATAAGAAAATTCCCAGCAGTAGACATAATGATAGGAAGTAACTGTGTGTGTGTGTTTTTTTTTTTTTTTTTTTTAAATCAAGCACCTATTCAGGTCTCTGGTGAGACTCTCGCTCTTGCTTACACAAGCAAAAGCTTTCAGTGGCATCTGCAGCTGCATTCATGCTTTACAGGTATGCTGCAGACTCTTCACACAGCTGCCTCTAGCAAAGTGGCTCTGACTCCAGGTGCGCCTCCCCCCTACACCCCTCAACACCACCCTCAATACTTCCAGTATAGGTGCCAGCAACACAAACATGGCTGATAACCACCCTCAGACATACAGCAATCACATTCTGCAACAGTCACTAAACACATTTTTAAGGGCCACAGGTAGCTCCTTGACACCTTTCACTAGCTCATGCCATCATACATCACCTGTGCTCCATATTAATCCAATACCAATATCCTCCTAAAGGCTGTCAAACAACCTCCCAGTCAAACATTTTCCACACATCGCGTGAAAAAGCACCTCAACCCCATCAGTTTTGTGCTGGTGTAGACAACACTGGAACTCTTGATCACTGGGAGGAGCAGGACCGAACACAGTCTTTCTCTTTTCTTCTTTATTTCACTGACATCTTTTAAAAACTTTAGGCCAGTGTTTCAGCTCATATACCACCTATCAGAAAACTGGATTTATGTTATTTCTTTCTCTGTCAGCAGGTTATAAGAGACCTACAGCCCTTTTTTAATGTTGCCATCTATTTATTCTTTTAAATGGGATCAAAGACTAACTGGAATAATTCCTCCAAGCTCCAGGCTTTATCTTCTGAGCAGTACTGAGTGACAAGAACAAGCTGTATTTTATCCTATGCTCTGTCACAGTTTTCCCCATCTAGCATTGTACTGCTTGATTGTACTCTTATGAGTCACAGAACCGCACCTGCGCCCATGTGTTAAGTACTGACAAATAAAAGCCCAGCGTCCATTTACACAACAAAGAGATGTAACCCGCAAGGCAACCATTCTTTGCCTCCCTCCCTCTGTCTGACAAGACCTCATATATATCACTTTCTTAAGAGGAAGGCAGCGCATGATCCTGCTGCTGCCAGAGACAGCTTCTCTCCCTCATGCTCTGACAAACTTCTTTTCAAATACAAATCCAGAAACAAAACACATGCCAGCCTTTATGTTCCCTGGCCTGTTCCATATTTGATTTCATAGTAGCAGCAGTAGATGTGACAATTATCAAAGCTCTGAAAGGCAAATCCAGTCTCACACTCCCTAACCTTGAAAGTGTCTAAGAAAAGAAAAGGGAGGCATTTTGGTAAACCAGTTGCTTCATATTAAAAACAAAACATTGTCTTGTACCAGTTCTAGGAATTTAAGGCAAGGCTGAATAAAACCTTTGCCAATGCACTAGGGTTTTCACAATGAACATCTGACTTACTGATTTATGCATATTAATGAATATCCCCTGTCTAAGCGAATGCAAGCTGAGCTCCACACTTCTCTGCATCCTAATGGTTTCTGCTCCACCGGGATCATTACCAATAGAAATTTCAGATATTCTGTGCTATTAATCTCTGTCTGTCCTCCTGTTCGGCTACGTAATGACTAATTAAACATCAAAAGAGCAGAGCTGGGGATCCGCTCTGACAGCCTCTCTTTCTCCCAGGAGAGGCTGTGAGGACGCTAGACTGTGACAGAGTAACACTGAAAATCAATCACGTGTAGGCACATGCGCACACATACACAAAATGTACAGAGAGATGTTCCCTACAGAGACATTTGCATACTAACATTCAACAACAAACATGTAAACAACAAACATGAACGGACAGAACTTTGCTTTCCAAATGCACGGGCATCACTTGTGTCACTTTTTCAAAGACTAAAAGACTAAAAAAAAACAAAAAAAAAAACCACAGCTGAATTCCCATCCAAGAAGTGTGGAAGCAATGTCAAGAGCGCCGTGTGTGTGACAGGGAGGGCATGTGAGTAGCAAAGATGTGTGTGTGTGTCTGCTAAAGTAAGCTCACTGTGAAATCTATTTATATGAGAGGTAGATGATCTTCCACTCACAGATGAAGGCAGGCCAGGAGGGACCTTGCGAACCTTTTTTGTTTGTAGAGGATCTGTGGAGAGATGAAAGCACATCTATTCATTCACAGGCAAAAAAGGAAGCGACTATGAATGTGCTGTAAACAAGCCAGAACTGGTTTATCCGCAACAGTGGTTCACCATCAAAATTCACTCAAACTACAGTACTGTGTGTGAATACATGTTGACTGCCATAAACAACTTTAAATGTATCTTTTTAGTGTTTTATTTCAATCCATTTTGTTTATTACATTTCAGTTAAATTTGTTTTCAACTTGTATAGAGCACTGCATCAAAGACAGTGAAACAGCATGATTCACAAGCTGGCAGGATTACTGTTGTCTTTTACTTTTAATATTTCAAAATATACTTTTCACCTTTTTTGGAGTCTTAAACCCCATTTAGACTGGATTTATTTCTCGAGGGGCGGTGGGGTGATTATAACATTACCTGCTCTCGTCAGTGTCTGGAATCCTGCCTGGAGTACAGGATTTTCATCCACACCCCTGTAACAATTAATCTACAGTAACCTACTGTTTTTCTGCAAAGTTGTCCTTCTGTCATTTAAATTCTATGGAAGTGAAGTCTATATATTTGAGTATATGTCAGTTGTTTCCACAAGAAGAGCTGGTGGTCTTTCTGCTTTTTCCGCATTTTTAAAATCAGCTCGGTGTAAAATGTGACTTTCGTGTAAAATGGCCAAAGACAAATATTTTTGCTAATCTGACAGATGTAAACATATTAACAGTATCATATACTATAGGAATAAATATGATGATAAAAAAAAATGTAAAACCATCAGAAGAGCAAGACTCTGTAAAAGCTCATCAAATGTGCTGCTGTATTGTCAGGTACAACCAGGTACCTGTATTATCTTTTGGCTGGTTCTGCTGAATGTCCCTGTCTATTACAGTTGGCATCCTGTAATTTTCATTTTGGTTAAAATGTTGCCTGGAACAATGAGGAGCACTGTGAATATTTTATTACTCACCGCTCCCTGTAATGTTAAGCCCATCTGAATGGGGCTTTAGATTTCAGTGAAAATGTGTAATTATTTAACTACATCAGAATCTACACTCATCCCTGAGGAGAAACAACAAAAATGGTTTCAAGAAAACTAAGTGATCATTTTTAGGACATTTTGTGTCAGTACCATAGATTGTAGACTGTAAGATGGATGATGCATCATCAGTCCTGCCACTATGCAAAAGTGAAGCCAAAATATGTCAAATATGGGGTGGCCATCTTGCTTTTGTGACGCATTTTACAACCAGATTCTGTGGAGAAGCATTCAAAGGCGGAGCCCAGGTATCAGGCTGCCAATCAAAGCTGTCAAATCATCTGATATACACCCCTTTTTAAAGAATCAAACAAGATACTAAATACAAACTTAATAGAAATTGACCATTTGTACTCAAACCAGTGTGATAATTACCTAAAATGACAGAAATCAAAAATTAATTTGATTTGTACTTTAGTCTGGATCGCGTTAAAATGGAGGAGGTAGGGTTTTATGACCTATACTGCAACCAGACTGCAGGGAGCGATTGACTTATGATGGCTTCACTTCTGGGAGGTGTCACGTCATCCATCTTTATACAGTACATACAATCACTGAGGTGTCACTGACCAATGGGCAGAGGATCTTGTAGAGAACGTCGTCTGGGATTGGTCCCAGTGAAGGAGTAGAATGGAGCAGCTGCCTTCCCTGACGTGGTCACTGAACTAGGACTTGCCAACCCAATGTCCGATCTTAGAGAAGACTGAAAAAGAAAACACATGCACGCTTAAAACAAACTTTTTTTCACTGTCAGTAATGAGTGTGTTTACAGTTTAGTAGTGTGTAGTAAAAATAAGAATTTTATTAAAAAAAAAACATAATGATTATGTAACTCCAGTTTATTTCATCACAGGACAGACTGTGCCAACCTTGGAAAGCTCACCAAACCCTCCTATCATCAATATTGATTTGACCTGTACAACCCAAAGAAACTGGGTTAAGAGGCCAGTTAAGCACTTGGTCTAATTAAAGTATTTGGCAGCAGACCAGCAGAGCAGGGATCATGTGAGTGAGTACAGCTCGCCTCACTTGCCCTCTCTGAATCCCCTTTGCAAGCTGAGGACTGACACAGTAACCACTGAGAGATTTCCAGACACGTGTTCTTTTATTATTATTTTTTTATTCAATACAGGAACTGTCAAATTCAAAATATACTAACAGTAAATGTTTGAAAAAGACACAAAATGTACAATAAAAAAATGATAACTGTTTCTCAAATGTAGGTCACCACCAACCGTCAAGGTAACACAAATGTAATTATAAATAAATAAATTACGGTTTTGTAAAGTGACAACCTGTCACTGATGCCACAGCACTGACATGACTCTACAACAGATCCACTTCTGCTGCTGCCTTTGTTCAATGATACTGAAACCTGTCAGCAACACTGGCTCTTTTATAGCCACCACTCAGGAACCAAACACTAAGGAGTCATGCAGGTTTTGGAAGCAAAACCATCTCTGACCTGTACACCTCTGAATTAATTTTATTACCAAACAACAAATGAAGTGAAAGCACCTCAATCCAACAAAGAAAATGTATCATTCAAGACTGTTAGAGAATAAATACTTCAGAACTGAAATGTTAAAATCATTTGCAGCTCATGTGAAATGCACTTGAGCGCTGACTGACAGGACTGAGTGAATGAAAAAGTCTGAATTAAAACCACAGGAAGGCTCTGCAGTCACAGTGTACACTAGTTGCCATATGGCCTACCTGCCTTTTGTCAAGTAGATCATGAGATTAATTGTCTTATTCAATTATTAGGTTTATCAAGTTGACAGAACACAGACTACAGGGCCAAAAGCAGGCTCCATCTCAATGGGACTGCTGGGCAGCATTTTAAATGCTGTGTTGAATAATTTTACCAGTATTTACTGTTATTCTTGAGTTTTCATGGATATTTCCACCATTTACACTTTGCAGTTTAGTTTTATTGCGGCTCGGGGAATACCTGAAGGGCAGAGTCTGACGGTCATCAGGATATATTCACTTTCTAAAGGGGTTATAATTTTAAAGTGATCTTGTCAAGCCTTAGAAACTATCAGTAAGATTTTAAAACCAAATCCAAAATTAACAGGAAGACAAAGATTAGAGGTTACAGTGAAGTGGACTTAAGTTAGGGGTCTTATCTAAAGCCTGACTGCTGTGCTTGTGGTAGGTACAGTGAAGGCAGCTCTTATTTAAACAGGAATAGAGGGATTTACAGTAATCCAACCTTAACTAAATAAAAGCATGGATTCCCCTTTTGAAATCAGTGGAAGGGCAGCATGGTCTAATTTCCGCAACATTTTCTTTTAAGTTGGAGAAAGCATGACTAAACAATCTGACTTGCCTAAGAGTGAAATTTCAGGGGTAAAATAATGTTTTTTAAAGCACTAAGTAGACGGGTCACACACCCAAATCAATGAGATGTTTCCCCTAGTTTAGTTCATTCATTGTCACACATCAGCACCTTTGGGTGATTCCGGTGTGCGAAACATTTGTTCGCTTTGGATTTTGATTTTGGTTGTGCACAGCTCAACTCCCTCTGTTATGTTAGTTGTGTGTGATGTTCTTTACCTTTACGCTACCTTGTAAATTCATACTTTCACCATCAATCTGACAGGAACAAAGGGTTCATGTGGACAGGTAGCAGGCCATGTTAAAAACAAATATTTGAAATGAAAGCTAGCTACATAATACCTTTGTCTCTGGTAGTGGTTGGTCTGCTCAGCTTTACTACTCACTCAAATTTACAGATTTTTCACCACCAATTCTGACATGTTTTGCTTGAATGAAACTACCAACAACAATTTATAAAATATAGTTTGACCTGTTTTCAAGTTAGCCATTTTTATTGGTATTGGGGGATATAGTGTATGGTTTATATTTACGATATAAAAACATGATCAAAACATCTGGAACAACAAACTTTTAACAAATGTTTAGGAACTCACCTGGCAGCCAGATGCTCCGGGATCCCTCCCATAGCCAAGAAATGAAGCCCTCTCTGATTTACCTGCAAAAACACAGAAAGGCAGTTTTAATAGCGGTCACTTTTTATGAAACTTCAACATACATCTGGGTTAATAACTAATTATCTAGTAACAGACTACATATTGATTGTGGTGATCTGCAGTGAAGGGTTTTGCAAACAATATGCTGTTATAAAACGTTCTTAACTATGCTGACAACAATTTGGATCTTATGCTGCATTCCATTTTAAGTCAGAAGTCAGACTTTCCAAGTTCCCATTCATAAATTTCAAATGGAATGCCCTCTGAAGTCAGAATTCCTATTCAGAAAGTCAGAGAAACCACGTCAACCTCGACTTTAAAACTCAAGATGGCTGCAACGTGCATCAACAGTCGTGAAAGCCATAGTAATATAGCATTTATTAGCACTTCTGCCTTATTTGTATCCTACTATAACAGACAAACAGTACTATCCAACCTCTATCTGTTGGCTTGTTGCCACAATGTTCGCATTTTCTTCCGACTTGGCGTTATGGCATGCAGTTAACGCCGACTTCCAACCTTCAAGGTAAATAGAATACAGTACTGATTTTATTACTACCTCATAAGGGGTAGTGAAATTTTGCTCCCGGAATGCATCTCCAAAGTGGGCACAGGGCAGCAGAAACAAACTCCAGACCCTGTGATGAGGGTTACTGGGCTCAGCACATTTCGGTAGGTTCCTATAATGGAAAAACCACGTGCTAAAACCATTTGACAGTAGTTTAGACAAGATGAACCTTCATAGTTCTCTAAGTTGTAGTAAAATGGTTCCTAACTGTGACAAATTTCATACGAAAATCCAAGAACAAAACATGTGCCTCTGTAAAACGCTGTTATCCAGTATGTCACAAAGTTTTCTGTTTCAGTGGATTAATTACTGATAGCGTGAAAATTGTCAGGACCCTTCTGTCAGTGTCACATCCAGTGTGTACACTTCAAAGGAAGGTTCCCAATAAGCCATCAGGGGAAAAATAAAACTTACAGCACACAACACACATGAATCATACATATCACAATATTCAAGCTCAGCAGTTTCAGTCCCCTGGAAAAACAAACAAACAAATGAGAGCTCCTCAGGGAGAATGATGAATAACTTTAACAGCCTCATACATTATTTTTGTCAGACTTCCCGATATTACATGCACACACAAAAGCATTGGGAACTAAATTCTGTTTACTCTGGGGAAAAGGTAAATATTTTCTGTGAGTTAAAAACTTGCATAGCCTGGATCTTTTGTTACACAATGACTGATCTGAACATTGCTCTCACAAGTGCAGGTGAACAGAGGCACATCTAAGAGAATCCACTTGTGCTTATCTGAACAGTCCTGCTGGAGACAGTTGTTCTGCATCTATGCTCACTGTCCTTAGAGACCAAGAAAGCTGAGGAAATCAGGGAAGATGGTTTAACTGGCAAAGCTCCTTGTCATATAACTGTAGTGTGATACAGTTCTCAGGCATCATCCGTGCACAAGGAAAGAGGATTAAGTTGCTGGTTACCACCAACGTTTGCTATCACGGCAGGATGATGAAACATCTTTTGACAGGGAATTTTAATTTCTTTATGTTCCACCTAATATCTAAAGGTGGTTCAATGAAATTCATTTTCCTTCCTTAAAGGTCTTCCAAGGAAAATGTCAGATCAAGTGCAGGAGTTACAGTAAATATTGGCAGCATGTGTTTTGTCACACACACAGTGTCTGATGTAAATAATTGATGGTCACTGTCATAGTTTCAGGGCTCACTGGGGCAGACAGATGTGTTTGTGCAAATAATGTCCAAGTCCACATTATAACACAGAAAAGCAGCCTTACAGCCCCCCCAAAACTTCAGAGCCTGGTAAAATAAGGTCTCAACAGTGAACCCTTAGAACTCTGAGCCCAATACAGTCTAATCAAGAAATCACTGAGCAAAATACTAAATATAAAGTACACTTCAACAGGGAAATGACAATATAAATTGTCTTGGACAACACAAAAGATCCAGCAAGTTTTCTGTGATGCAAAATAAACCATATCATAAAACTGGGATGTAAAGATTAATCAATGCAAATCAGAAAATCGTTACAAGAGTCAGAGATACATTGGTTCAAAACCACAGATTATAGATATCATAAACCCATCTTTTGCAAGTTTCTTGTTACTTCTCACTGTGCTCCACTCTAGTGCTTTGAGTGTGTGTGCGTATGTGTGATACACCATCTCCTGCCAGTGTCCAATCGCATACAACAGGAAGTTCTGGCACAACTTCGCCCACTGTCAAGGTGCACAGACAAGGGAAAAACAAACTGGAAAGCAAAAAGCCCTGACAAAGGCTTCATGCTGAAATGCCTTGGTGTTTTTATTAATGTTGCTCAAAACACTGCAAGTGTTGCTGGACTTTTTGCTTTCCAGTGTCCAACTGTATTCCTGCTTCTTAAAGTTCAACTCCAGACAAACATTAATATTTGTCTCTGCATATAAACATCTCAGCTATAAACAATATATAGTCTCAAACAGTTTTTCTTCAGAAAGTTCAGTGAAGCTCTCTGTAATACATTTGCCCCTCTTTGTACATTCCAGGACCTATGACTAATCAAATATACTGTATGTAATTGCATCTACAGCAATGCCAATATGACAGAAGCCAAATTTTTTTTGCATCAAAAGGCTCCCAATCCTGATGGATGCCTTTCACAAAGATAATTAAAACATTACTTTGAAATGCAGTCAGGTGAACCTTGGTTTTACCTATCTTAATTTACTGTAGAAGAAGATGAAATAATAACTGAAGTTCGTAATATAGGTGGTGTAGAAGATCAAAGAATCCAACCCAGGGGCAAAGGCTGTCACAGATGCCATGACCCATCACGTTTTCTGCAGCAAAAACACCAGTGTGACCACTGGACATGGCGGCCTCCCCAGTTCAGACGCTGCTCCCTACACCACCTTCAACCATCAGCATCGGCCAGCAAGAAGAGAAGGTTTCAGTAGTGCTCAGAGGACATGGCAGTGTTCTTGAAGATTAGTTTTAGTATTATGTATAGAGGTCATGGATGAACAGATCTCTTAGTTTGTTTAGACTGTACCACTGAAGCTACAGCAGCTCTAACTACTTTTACGTTCCTCATCTCTGTGGTAAAGTAGAACAAAGTGATACATCAAGTTGAACATATTGCTGGGTTAGCCAGTTCTACAGCCAGAAGCCTAAATTAGCTGAATAAAATACACCTTTAGTATACAGTGACACAATCTCCTGCTTGACACACAAATACTGTAAGTCATTCTGAGGAACTAGGTCACTGTAATAATCAATTGCGTAAATAAATAAGCTGTTACGTTTTTAAGTTTCCTAACTGAAGCATTAAAGTTTGCAACAACAACCATTTCTACTGAGTGGAAAGGATAAACCAAGAGAAGAACAATTCATCAGGTTCAGGCCTGTTATTAGCAACGCTTTGTCTTCCCGTGTCTAAGCAGCTCTATGTGATCCCAGCCTCACAACTAGTTTAACAATAATATTGTTATTATTAATTCCTGAGTACGCTCATTTGTTCTGAGCAGGACTACATGGCACTAAGTGTGTTTTCTTTTTGTGTCACAGAAATACAAATGACTCTCCAGTGCACTGCAGTGATAGGTGGCAAAGTCCTTAAAATATAATTATACTGTATATTATATAATTATCAGCCTTAAAATATCACATGCAGGAGATATAAATGTTAAAAGCTACATGAGTAAAATGCCTTAATTACTGCAGTCACTACTGTTTAAATATGAGATTTAAATATTCCATTTGCCATTACATATTATTTCCCCAATGCAATGAAAAAATCAATTGAATGAGGGAAAAAATTTGACCAATTGTGATTAAAATATTCCATGACAGCATATCACTCTGAAGTGTGAAAGTGTAACTATAATTGTGAAGCATTTTGCTGCAGGAGAGAGTCTATACTCCTGGCAGACAGACTGAACAAAAGAAAAAAAAAATCTGTGCCAATTTAGTGGCAAGAATAAATCATTTGCAGCAAGATGTCTCAAACCATGGTTTCCTCTGTTTTTTATCACCTGTGCTACCACTGCTCATCAGCTGCTCCTAATATTCAAACCTAAGATCTTTCAGCTGTATAACCCCCTGGAAAAAAGGACTTTGCCAACTGTATTCAACAATTTAAAAGTTTATAAATAAATGAGAGTGAATAAACAGCTCAAATATTTAATTCTCTGAGTCAATACATAGTGAAATAAACTATTACAGCTTTGGGTCTTCTTTACATGTGCATCAGCTTTGCACATTCAACTACTGCACTGTATGTGCTCGGTCAAACTGGATAGTGAGCTGTCATGAAATCAGTATACACTACTAGAACTACTACAAGGGGGCTTGTAACTTGTGAAGGCACTGTAGTGTTTATTCAACTATAAACCTAAGATGCCTGAGGTCAAGGTTTTGTTGAGACATAAATAATCATGTTACTGGAATGTCTTTGGCACTGTGAAATAGGATAACCTTAATAATTTGCTTGTATCTGGCAAATTATTTGGCTCCCTGCAGACTGACTGTACAACCACGCTTTGAGCAGCGATGGTGTTGCCTGTGCCCAGTTTCTGCTAAATATAGCACTTCGTATTATAGCTGGAGTGCTGAGAATCTTTTTGGTTCAGCCTTTCTTTTTCCATACTCCAGGCTGCTGTCATGTGCCTTCTATCAGGAGTGGCTTGTTTCCACTCGTTCTGTAATAAAGCCCAAATTTTACAAGTGTTTCGCTGATGTCTTGTTCTTCTGGGTAGGACTGTCACTGCAGCCAAGGAAGTGCACAGTTTTGTCAGTTATCCTTGAGGTTCTTGGTCTCCTTGCCTGGTGGATCAGTTTGGTTGGGATAAGCAGCCCCAGGTCTCTAGTCCCACCCTCCTATTTCCTAATGGTGACACCTGCTGTGCTCTTGCAACACCTTGTATTACACTGATATTCGCTACTGTTCCAACACACTTTTCTACTGCACTACACAAAATGTGTTTTGCTCAAAGCGACTTCTGTAGATTTGATTGAAATATGAGGCTCTTTCACTAACCCAGATGTTCTCTAGTATTGCAACAGCGACCTTATAGATATGAGCTTCTTCTTGAACTGCTCCAAACTGCATTCCATTCATTTATTCTGCATTAACCACAGCATAAAATATGAGTGGTGTCAAACCACATGATTGATGAACACCGTTCAACTCACTCCAAACATACAAAGCACTTCACACTACTATAAAATATTTGTACCTTTAAGTGTGAGCAATGTATTTTATTGTAATGTTGTGATGATAAAGTTGTTTGACTAGCCAAATCATTCATTAAAAATCAAGTAGAAAAGGTTGTAGATAAAATCTCAATCAAAGTTTGCCCATGCAGAGGTACACAATCGAGCTAATGCTTTATAGGACACTGGTATGTCATTTTTAATCTACCTCAGATACCTACATGCCAAGCTAATGATGTGATAAATAACATTAGGTGCTGAAATCCTACTGAGGGAAAGGTGGAGTTGGCCAGTTTCTCATAGTGTGCCTGCTTATTGATCACAGGGCTGCAGCACAGCACAGCGTAGCACCGTGTCCAGCCCCTTATTTAGATAATGTGAGAGGTAGTGACCTAAGCGTCTCCAGGGATCAATTCAAAGCCCTCGCCACAAAAACAGCCAATTAGTGAGCATGCTTCACTGCCTCTCAGATGCATTCCAAGGGCCTCTTTTTTCCATCCAGAAATCGAGTCCATTTTCCTTGCTCCGAGGAAAGCCAAGACCGTGGAAACAATCACATAATACAGGATGAGGAAATGTTGTTAATGTAGAAACCAAATTAACCCATCACACACCAGTTCACCTTTCTCTGAGTTTATGCTGTTGGTGTCTGCATGATGACTTCCATGGTTCCTAAGCATGAAAAATGATTCCTATCAGGGTAAAAGGGCATTTTTTTAATGTTGGACCCCTGGCAAGACTAATTCATGACATGTTTATAAACATTTTACAATCTCTATTGAAAGCTCCGATATCTAAATACTGTTATAAAGCTTTGTGTATTTTTCTGAATTCCATAAAAGGGGGTAGAATTCAATTACAGCAATTAAACTCTACTCTATATGAATTCAGATTCGCCCTCTGTGGACGCCTTAGGCATAAAATTAGACAGGCTCCATGATTCTGTCAACTCAACTCACTCTCTCACTTTTTTCCAAACCTTTCAAAAGGCCTTCTTTTGTTTTCTTCCATCATGAGTTTACATCCATCCTGTCAAAGCCTTTTGATGCTTCCACCAGGTTCTATTTGACAGCAAATAAAAGCTGGCTGGGTTACAGGTTAGGTCAGTGTGGATGAGGAAACAGGCTAGAGAGGTAGTGGACCAAATCAGCTTCCTCCCTAGCTGGGGGAAGAATCTCTACAGCCTTAGAAACAACAGTAGGATGGAGAAACGTGACAGAGCCACAAGCATGCTTGAAACATGCAGTGCATTTCTGTGTACAGCCTTCTCAGCGATGACATTATTCAAAACAGCAAGAGCAAATGTTAATGAGTTCTGATTTGCATATTTATTTTTTCTTTGTTGAAATGCCACTGATTATTACGTACTATGATGATGAATGCATTTGCTCATGCAGCCTGATGTGTAATTAGCCATTAGGTGGAATGAATAGATCAATTAAAGGCAACGGACTAGGATTAGGAGAAATCAAACCAGGAGGAATGCAGGAATCACAATCAAACATTAGGCTTGGGGGGGGGGGCTGGTTACCTTCATTGCTTTTAGATTATGCTAGAAATCCAGAAGGAATTACAAATCAAGAAAATGTGTCTAAATTCTCAGGAAGATCAAAGATATCCCTCGTCTTTGGTCCTGAACTCCGACTTTAAACATCAGGAGCTGCTGCCCTTCACACTAACTAAACAGTTTATTTTCTCCTAAAATTCATCTCTGTGCGAGAGAGGAGATGTGGATTTCCTGATTGTATTTATTTCCTCCCAGGATAATCAGGTGCCATGACTCGGTCTATTTGAATTTTTTTTCTAACTTGGTAAAAAGGAAAGAGGAGGTGGATCGGGGAAAATGTTTTCGCTTGGCCTATGGTTTTTTCTGAGACCCAACTATTCTCCTGCCAGTGCTTGTTATTCACAAATGAGGAAAAAAATGCATTACTGCAGACCAGATGGGAACATTCCACATGACCAAACCAATCAATCACCTTGGTGGGACGCAGGTGTGACACAGCCGTGCAGCAACACACCATTTCACAGTCTATCAGGCACAAACACATGGTCACCAATCAATGGCACCCTGAGGACCCATGAGGAGGGGTGCTTCTCCACAGCCTCACTGGTTCATGGCTGATGACTTCATAATCACACATCCATTCTCTCTGAGGAGAAATGCGATGAGCTCAGTAATAACGTCTCCCACCATGTGAACACCAACACTGTAATGGGTGCTTCTTTGGTAACCGCGCTAACATGTTCCCCTGCATCACACATTCACATGTGAGCTCACCACCTTTGTCAGGCTGTGAGAGCACTGTCCAAGGAAACAAGAGTGTATTTAACAAGCTGATGAAATGTCCCCCAGTTAGATATCAAAATTACATCAGTGTGTATCATCAAAGTTTATGTTTGGTATTAGAAGCCAAACAACTGTTGATCAGTGAAACAACAGAGCGCTGAGGCGAAGGATACACACATGGGTTAGGAATGCTGGTCCGGCTCCAAACACTGGGTGCATATTTCCTTACACAGAAAACCCCTGCTGACCCTAAGCGGTCTTCAGTGTAAGAATA
Source organism: Monopterus albus (assembly GCF_001952655.1). Lineage (NCBI taxonomy): Eukaryota > Metazoa > Chordata > Actinopteri > Synbranchiformes > Synbranchidae > Monopterus > Monopterus albus. The sequence goes on from NW_018127884.1 coordinate 7,028,209, forward strand.
TAAGCCTGCACTAAATAAAACACCAAAACTGCCTGAAGGGGATCAATCTCTTGATAAGTGCGCTCTGGGGAATGGTATTGCATGTGGGCAAAAACTATATCAGCCATTTTAAAGAGTTTTATGATTTTAAGTTGACAAAAAACCTTTCCACCCCCATAATTCTGGCAGTAAAGAAAAAGTCTCACAGAGCCGTGCTTCTCTCTACACTTCCCACACGTCACACTCTCGGGGCTCTGCCAGAGCAGAAGAAAATGTCAGGCATTGTCAAGTGGGAGAAAAGGCGAAACAAATGTTTGCATTTTATTAACCAAGAACTATCCACTAGTCCAACAAGAGGGGAGTGTAACATTATCTAGAATTCTGTTTGCCAGCACACCCAGCATGGACATAGGGCGCTTGGGCAAGCAGTTGTGACTGGAAAGAAATGGAGGTGGGAGTTAATAAAGGTGGGCATGAGAAATAACTGTGAGCCAGGCTTTCTGTGGCTCATCTCAGCAAGGACCTAACCTCTGATGCATTTTCAAATTAGTTGCTTTGGAAGAGGAAAACTTTATTAATAAGGCCACCTGAAACCTGACTTGTCAATGTCAAGTTCATGAATTCTAATGTGGTTGATTTCATATGGTAGAGTTTGTTTCAAGATAAAGAAAAGAATACATTTGTCATCCATCTGTGCTCAACATGTTCATACAACAATTCTACTGGGGAGATTTTACCAAAATCAACAGCAAGTGTATCCTCTTTGTGATACACACAAAGAGACCACTGCATAGTGGTTAATAGCTAATTAGTGTTTAGAGTTTTTTTTCTGTTCACACTCAGGTGTGTTCTTCGATCCTATAAGGTGCTTTATTCTTGAAAGGACCAAGTACACATCGGATAAAATCACTACTTTAATTTATACCTGGGAGACATTTCTGATTCACTTTATTACACTTAACCTCCAGGGGCCTTATCCTTTAGGTTACTTCTCTCCCAGGTTTAGTTAGACTACTAACATGCCAGTGTCTCTCTTAATTGCCTCTAATTAAATAACAGTATCTCAAATATAATTCTTTTGTTTGCTTTTTTATGTGTATCTTTAATGGTTTTTAAGGATAACATTCTGCATCCTTATCTAAGCATAAGGCAACAAATTGTCATCTACAAAGAAAAACATTTATTGCCAAACATACAGTTACACAGACTGTCGTAGTAGTTAACCTTATTCAGCTTGGTCTCAACTGAAAACTACTGTAGCATAGCTTTAATGCTCTTAAGACAACATCTGTAGTTCCAGTACTAAAGTCAGTGCCTGCACTACAAAATGCATCAACATTAAACAATACATTTGTCAAATATAGTGATCATACAAGCAATTTGTCCAGTCCAAACTAACACTGAGTCACACAAACATTAGCATTGTTTGTGTTTACAGTTCTATACAGTGAGTTCAGCTTTTTTTACCCAA
>NW_018127884.1:7029959-7080820 GCF_001952655.1 Monopterus albus
GATTGTTCCGCTAACAGAAATTCTTCTGAATGAATAAGTTCCCTTGTAGCTTCACTCTTGTATTAAATAATCTCTAGCATTCTTCCTGGCATCAGCTGCAGGCAGCATGCGGCAAGAGAGCAATGTGAGGGGGGAGGGGGAAGAGAGAAAGGAAGAGAGTGAAAAACGAAAGAGATGTAGCATATACACGAAAACAAACAAGCACAATAGGTCTCATCAAAAACATCCTATAAAGGTTTTTGAAAAGAGAACTTGATTTTTTTGTTGTGCAGTTGTCTGCAGACATGTAATTACACACAAGTATCTCGAAACCTTATAAACAACAAAGCTGTCTGTTCTTGGGCTTGTAAATTCAACACATATGACCTTCACTCTCCCTCTAAAACACTGAGGTGAATAAAACAAGCTACATGAAGCCACCTTTCCACTGATTCTAAACACAATTATGGTGCTCGGACCATTGCAGTTGCTTCCTAGGGACCCTTTATGTCATCATACTTTGACCATACCCCAGCTTTCCTTTCCTCTCTGGAGAGAGAGCCCTCCAGGCCCACTGAGACTACAGCTGATCCTCTGCAGCTGGGCAGCCTTGCCAGTCGCATGCTGGGGGCCAGAGCCCATGAAAGGCAAAGCAGGGGTCAGGCAGGGCCAAGATGTGCTGAGAGAGGCACAAGGGTGGGAAGGGGTGTGTGGGGAGATGTGGGCGGCATGGGGAAGAAGTAGAGGGATTTTCATCCTTTCAGCTCGTCTTCAGCTCTTCATGCTCCACTGACCACAGTAATAGATAAGCACACCCTGCAGCTCTGCATAATGACTGGCTACATCCGCTAAACTGTACTGCACCACATCTCCTTGCCTCCCCCTCTCTGCTTTTTTCATATATACATTAGATACATACATTTTGTAGATATCAGTTTCGATACTGACTTCTGCAAAACAATTGTTGGAGTTAATACTACTCTTACTGTGAAAGCTTGCAGTAAGCAGTATACTGTGTGTGTGTGTGTGTGTGTGTGTGTGTGTGTGTGTGTACACGTGTGAATGGCAGAGGGAGAGGAAGCACCACTGGCAGCACCTGTGACCCATACTTCAGTAGGAGCCAAGTGCACACCTGAACAGCACCTGGCCACAATCAGCCCGGGTCTGAGGAGGGTCTCCCGTGGGAAGCAGCATTAGCACATGACACCTGCCCCAGTAAGAAGACACTGGGGATGCCAGTGTGATGAGGGATTTGACAGTTCACAAAAAGCTTTGAGGAACGGTTGGAAATGAAAATGGAGAGGAATTCTTCTCTGGCGCAAAAGACTACTCAATGTGGCATGGTCGTATAATGTCTTTTACTAAGAAAAAGTAACTGCACCATCAAAAACCTGCTGAATGCTAACATGATGCAAATTTCATTTCCCCTCTGCTAGCATGCATAATTAGCTTTAACGACTGCGTTTTTAAACACAAAATATGATTTCAGTTTGCTTAAATGAAGAAAATATTACATGATTAAGTTTTCAGAAGAAATTTGTTATGAAACCCACAAAAAGTTCATCACATAAAGGGTAACAAACTGTAATGCAAACAAATCTGCATTCAAGGCATATTAGTAAGATACAGTGTCATCAGGGGGTCACGATTATTATTCTATCGCTTTATACATGTTATAGTCTCTTAAATAATGTTCAGTGGACATGTTACTTTTAAATTCTGCTTGTGTAGGGTTGAAGAATTTATTAATCTTTTTTGTACAAAGTGCTACTGTTCTTTCATAGTGTCTCTTCTATTATCTGATTGCCCTGGATGTACATATATAGGTAGGCCATTGATGTATTTTAAGCGCTGAGGAAGGTGAATGGTTGATGAAACACTGGCTTAAGTTTGAAATAAAGTCTGCACTGCATAACCGTAATTAGTGCTCCTATATTTTACATATAATAATAAAAATAACAATAATAATCTTTATTTGTACCGCACTTTCCAGCTCAATAGCAGGCTCTCCCACCGGGGGCTTAACCGTGGTGGCCCAGAGGAGCAATACACACACTAATATATTAAAACTAGTTAAGAAATAAATTATAAAAGGTGACAAAAATCAGTGAACACGCTAAACATTAAAAGCTTGTTTGAAAAGATGCGTTTTTAACGCTGACTTAAACGCTGCCGGCTCAGTTATCGAGCATATATCTAGAGGCAGGGAATTCCACAGCTTAGGGCCATGCACGGCAAAGGCACGACCTCCCCATTTTGTGCAGGGGAAACGACAAGAGCAAGGTGACCCGATGATCGCAGGGTTCTGCGAGGGACATATCTAGCCAAGAGGTCGGACAGGTTTCTGGTTCCCTATTTTTGTGAGGACCTAATGAATCTTATGCTCTTGTGTAATGGCTGTAGCAACACATTCATGGTAGTATGTCCTCGCTCTCTCTCTCTCTCTCTGCCTGTACCTTTCTGCAGGGATCCCTGGCTCCGGTGCTGTACGTTTCTGATGAGCAGTCACTGGCCACATTAACCTGCCCGGTGTTTGTTTGTTGCTGTGTCTTGGTGCTTTTCTTTTCCCTCTTCTCTATACAAGACAGTATATATAGACCAGAGTCTGATCCTAAATAGAACCTGCTGTTGCAGACTGGAGAATTCAACTGGATGTTACAGAATGGTAGGCTCATGGTCATGTTTTGTAACAAATTAATTCTGAATTTTTTTTTTTTCCAAATATAGTTGTAGGCAGCTATCCTAGCTTTATCACATTTTCATTTACTGTCTCAGCATAGCGCTGCACAGAGGGTGTGATGTCACATTTGTTACTTTCAAAACTACTTGGTCTCCAGGCGGGAGATTAAAAAATTTAAAGAATATAAAAATACCAGAGCAGAGAGAGTTTAATAATTGTCAACACTCTGCTCCATCTCAAACCAATTTTTTGTTTTCCATCATACCATCTCTTTATCTTAGAGACTGATCAATCACACTCAGCATTCACGTGGATGCCAACAGGATGAGAGTGGGATGTATGTTGCTGTATGCATGTGCCGATGACTACATTAAGCTGATTAGTTTTTATGCAAGGTTAAAGCTGTGTGTATGAAGCACATCAGAGAAACGTGAGTGCAAAGTTACAACTCAGCAGCTGTGATATCACACCCTCGGGCACATGGCTGGAGAGAACTGATGCAAAAGCCAAGCTAAGCAGTGAGATCCAGCACTGGTAAAGAAAAAAACTAAATCTTCTGCTTGTATCTATTTTACAAAACCCCTTTTTACCTTCCCTAAAACCCTTTATGGAAGGTATAAAAAGTAATTAATAATCAATCCCCCCAAACGTTGTTTTAACATACAGCAAATGCCTGTCTGAATGCAATCTAATCCAGACAATCTCTTACTGGCTTTTTTAAAATCTCGACAGTTTCACAGCTACAACTGTGATGCTTTTCTGTTTTCACACTTACCTTTCTAGCCAGGCCATGCTAAACACAAAATTAAAATCACCTAATTTTCATTATATAAGTTGGCCAGAGTTTAGGTTGATTGGCCCTAGAAGTGAGTGTGGGTGTGTGTGTGCTTGTCTGGCTCTATGTGTCAGCCCTGTGATAGACTGGCGACCTGTCCAGGGTGGACCCCACCTCTCGCACAGTGTCAGCTGGGATTGGTTCCATTGTATTCACTCACCGGCCAATTTATTAGGTACACCTGTACAGTTTTATGCCCTTCAGTGCAACATTTCCACCTTAACATCTGTGTTTATAAATTCAATTATATGTTTACTATTGAGGTCATAGTTAAAGGTGGTGCTGTACTGGACTACTTTATATTCAAAGGTTAAGCCTGGAATCAGAAGGCTTTCTACACTTGGCGTAAGACAATATCACTCCATTAAGTAAATAATTACAAAAAAGCATTACATTAAGCAGCGCACACACACAGACATGCACAAACACACACACACGTGTACAATCACAATACAGTGTGAAATAAAGGAGCAGAGTGCAGCTCTTTCAGTTGTAGCTCATCGACTGCGGTAATTGCCCAAACTGCTTGAAATCAGCCTCCTCCACTGACTTCCCCTCATTGAGCTGACACCACAAAAAAAAATCTCAGCAGGTAACTAGATCGAACCATCTCTTGTCAGGGCTATCTGTGTGGACAAACAAACAGAACGAGTGAATGAGAGTCAACCCTCTAACACAAAACCTACAATACAGCATTACTACATGCAGAGAAGGATGTGAGGTTCACTGCATTAAATCCATTAAACGGTTAGCTGCATAGAAACAATGAAAGTGACAATGAGGAATAACAACTGTGTAAATGTCAAAAGATAAATATATAATTCTAGATGATACAGTATGTCATCCTTGTATGACTAGAGGATGAAATGTATTTTTTGTTAGAGCATAAACAAATCATGCTTTCAAGTCATAAGTGATTGTCACATCATTGGGAACAATAAACTGCTTTTCATTACACTGAGATGGATCAGTAAAGGTATCATCATCAGAACAGGGTGAAATAGCCATAAAAACCACAAAACTATCTCTATGTTCATTTACTGTGCATGTAATCCTAAATAAAACACAGGAGGTATTGCTTTATTAGTGTAGAGACAGAAGCCTAGGGAGGACAGTGTACATGGCATGATGAGTGTAAATGCTCTAGCAGTTAGGATTCCCCCCTAAAACAAACAATATTTAGTATTTTTTAAAAAGACATTTAGGTATAGCAGGGTAATAAAAAATATGTTATGCTAAGGAAACCAGCCATCATACACATTTAACCCAACCACTGTGATCCATTATTAAGCTGATGTTCAGTAAATCTGTGCAATCATCAATACTATGAATACCGTCTCTCACATCATAAGAATCACGTTGTACGGCTGCAAATCTCTTCAGATGACAGACAGTGGACTGTCCACTTTCCATGCATGTGATGAGTGACTGACCCAAAGAGACCCGGATGTCGAGTCTGTAGCGCACCTCAAGAATAAACAGTGTGGCTGCAACCTGTGAGGCAGCATGCAGTGGTTGACATGCGGGTTAGTAAGAGGATTGTAGCGCAAAAGGGTGGGGCTAAGATGCATGTGAAACCCCAACCAGCTGAATTACAGTCTGCCTTAACATGGGAGCCAGCCCCCGGGGTTAACAGCATCATCTTTAAGTAGTCAGTGGCTCCCTAGCGTTCAACCAAATCTCCCATTCGTCAGCTTCAAAGCCCATACACGTCTCTTGTGAGACTGAATGGCGTCATGCCATTCTGAGCACATCTAAAGCCAGGCGGACACTGTACAGACAGATTTTACACCTAAATCACCTAAGTCGTCCCTAACTATTTTAAGATTGGGCTTCTGGATGATTACTTCTGGACAATCTGATGAATTTCTGGTATGTCAAAAATTTTGGTTGGCTGTCTTGCAGTGTGACCAGGTCCACAGGTCCACAATAACTGTGTTTCCACCATCAGAACCTAACAAGTGGTACACCCCATTGTTCCCTTAACTGTCACCCAGAATAACTTTACTTTTCCACTGTATCTTCATTCTGTTGGTCTCGTTTTAAAGGAGGGAGGGGCTGCGCATCACTCTCACACACAGCAGAGGGAGAGCAGAGGATGTCAAGGATCACTCTATAGTGCAAAAATCAGCCAGTAACACAGACTGTATGAAAAGTTTATCAAGCTGCTGTTGAACAAGCTGTTGAGTCTCAATAGTGGGGGGGAGACTGCTATTCTTCAGCTGTACAAAATCAAATGGCTAAAAGTTGCGTTGTTTTATTTTTTGTTGACATCAGCTTTGAGGATGCGGCCATCTTGTATGAATAGAACATTTTTGGAACTGTTAATGAACACACACCTGTGGGGGGGTATGGTGTGAGCACTCACATCGTGCTGAGGCAGAGTGAAAGCATTAAGGCACCTTAAAAGGAAAAACCCAACAGAATATATGACTTCTCACAGGTGACAGAAGCAAATGCAACACTGAAACAGCAAACTGTTGTATGTTTAGGCAAATTTTAGTACTGGATCCAACTCCTTATTGGCAGATATCCAATATTAAAGAACTGGGATGAGAGCCAAAAGAAACTGATCAGGTCATCCCCAGTACACAGTATTGTGCATATGCAAGAATACACTGCACCTCAAATTACATATACTAGTACAGTAACTGATGATTACCTATGTATTAGCATAAGACTAAACAGGATATCTATAGTGTCCAGTGCTTTTGTATTCAGGACTAGTAAAAGTATGTGTTGTAGCTACATTATTATACACTACTGAATAAAGTTACATTTGTGAGCTTGTAAATTAATGTTGATAAGACATCTTCCATATTGATAAAGTTGATTTTAATGCTTAAATCCAGTATGTGTCAATATTGTGCATGTACCATAATCCACATCCTATACAGTACTACTACTATGAGATACTTTCTCTAGAACATGCAAACCCAGTTTCAATCACATGCAAATCATAATTTAATAAAGACCAGAACACAATATAATATATAGTTATTGCTTGTCTCTGGTTTGTGTGAGCTACATTATTACTATTATTTTGACATTTGGTGGGCACATGTTAGAGGCAGCATCTTATTCCAAGGAGGCTGCAGAGGATTAGACTTTCACGGTAGGTGGACTCAACATAAACTGGCCTGTTTTTCAAACTGGACCCTAAGAAATGTTCTGAGGTGTTTTTGACGTTGACATTCTCCACTGTGCTCAAATTTCATGAATCTTTAAATAAAAATAAATTCAATGTTGACGCTTTTTGGCCAAGCAGTAGCATAACTGATCAGTTAATGGGCAACAGGAGAGAAATGACTAAAATGAGAAAAACAAAACAAGATTTTAGTCTTTTTTTCCTAAAGGAAATTTCTAATCAGTGCTGTATTTTCTACTACAAGGCATACTATGGTGATAAACCAGACTAAACAAATCCATGTAAACATGGAAAGTATGTCATTCGCGTTTGAATTGGACACTTCCCATCAGGAAAAACAAAGAAAAAGTGCAGGAAACATAAAAGTTCCTTCAGGGCCCTGACACACCAGCTGTCGGCAAGCACTGGGTCATTTTTGAATGTCTCTGGCCATTTATTGTCCATTGTGTCTGTGATGCAGTTTGTCTGACAGTTTACTCTAGGCAGATCTCACAGTAGCAGTCTGGCCAGCTCAGCATATTAGCTAGTAAGCTCTCTGACTGACCATTTGGACGTTTTTCCCTTGTTGACAAGCAAACAATCATTTTGTTCTGTTTGACAATGAGTGTGAAGTAAGCAGTAAAAATATAGCATTCATGTTACAAAGCAATATACATGTACACTTGGCAGTGTTTTGTTGTACTACGCAGTCTGCTGATAATCTGAATACATCGTAAGAGTAAAAATTTGCTCAATATCTAATCCGATATTTTACACACATGGAACGACCGAATATTTGGCCAACTCACAAGTGCAGAAACTACTCTGTATGCTGTGTAACAACAACCAGAGGTGCTAAGATGCTACCTGATATCACACAACCCATTTAGTAGCTCAGAAACTGTAGTGACTGACTGGATTCAACCATTACTACCTCTATTATGTGACAATGTTTATCAAGCACAGCTTTGGATTTGCCTGCTGAATGACTGTTCTATCCTGTTCATCAATGTGAACTGCAACTGATCAAATTCATGTTTGACAACTTGTAAGCATAGAGACACAGCTGAAGATACAATGTGTGCAAAACAGTCGCATGATCAATTACCAGAAAGATAACATTTTGTTTCTATTCAGCATCACCCATTTGTGAAGTAATCGTTTGCTGGGAAACCAGCCTCCAGGGCCATTATATAATGAATTTAGATGTAGTTAGCCATAAAACTGTCAAGTGATTACACATTAGAATGATGCCAGGCCAGCTTTTAACTGTTATAATGGGAGAACATACTGCATATCAGAAACTGAATATGTAGCTGGAAATATTTCTTCTGTTCAAATGTTCAAATATTCAACATACCAATTATGATCTGGTAAGACAAATACATCCCCACTTTTGGGTTTAGGAGGAAATAAATACACACTGGGTGAGCCTAACTGTTAGTAGACTATTTTTACTGTCACGAAAACCAATGAATTGGGTGGCTGGGGCTCAGGAGGTAGAGCGGGTCGATCAATCAGCTGGAGATTAGAATTAGCCGGTCTGATTCTGTACTGGTCATATTTACACGCACGACGGTCAATGTAATGCACACAGAGGCACAGACCAAAAGCATACTGTGTGCAGCACGTAGCATCTTATGAGCACCTTGTGCTAGGCTCACACTCGTGTCTATACATGGCACATTTTCACTGGAAGAGCTTGGTGTACAAAGAGTGTGCAGAGGAGCTTACAGAAACACCTTGGAGAAGGGAAAACTACGGTCCAAAGGTCTGACAAATAGCACCCAATGAAAGAATTACTGGCTACACATAAAATGCATATATATGTACAGTGTATTCAACCCTGGCAAAACACCAAATAAAAACTACACACACTTTAAAATGAACTGCATGTTCAATGGGATTAATGTAATAAACATTCTGTTTCTTACCTGTTGCACCTGTTTCTATTTGAATAACTACAAATACTGCACTTAATTTATGGTTGGAGATTTGTAAAGAAAAAAAAACCCTGTAACTTGAAGCAGTTGTTACTTTTAGATTTGTTTGCGTGAGAGAAAGATGGAAAATGATTAGCTTATTTAATACAATGTTTTATTTTTATTGCGATTTAATTTTTCATTTAAAAATTTACAATCATTTTTGTGTATGCTGTCAGTTTAGGTTCTTAGGAAGAACAATAAAAACTAAGTTGGCCATACTCGGAATCAGCAGGTCAGACTTAGAACAAAACTGAAAATCAGAATTGGCCAAGAAAATTGCAGTTGGTGTATCTCTAGCTGAAATGTCCAGCTTCTTCCAGTCCAAATGGTGTGAATGCAAACTTGAGCAAGCCTGAATAACAAAACTAATCCTAAACACAGGCAACTGCTGGATCATTATGTCTCGAGCAAAAAAAGTTATGGTAAGATACTGTATTTGGATTTAAATATTGGATCTGGAATTGATCCCACAACTTCTCTTCTGAAAATTAAATACACTGTAAACTGCAGGAATTGAAATCTTCCCATTTATAACAGCAAATAAAGTAGTAGTCTTATCAAACAATGAGAACTATGAATATTTTACAAACCCAACTGAAAAAAAGAAAACTGAATGACAATTTAATAATCTACAATAAATGCTGAATTACTGATATTTCAGTGAGAAGGTCTTTGATTCAAATGTCTGTTTAACCCCACAACCAAAAACACAAGCGCCTGCTGCCAGTAGAAGTTGCTGAAGGCAGCTTTAGTGTCTAGGAGACAGCTTCTTATGACAGAAAGCTATACTGATTGTGTGACTTCTAGCCTGGAGGAGGGTCATGACAGAAGGGGGGAGAGGAAGATAGAGAGAGGGAGGGGATACAAGGGAGGAAATAAAGACAGCAGGAGATGGGAAAAAATAGCCCTGTAGCCTGACAAGCCTCCAGATGCATGATGTGCCTTCACCTCAATCAGTCCTTTTGTTTTTTGTTTTTTGTTTTTTACAAGATGTCTTTTCACTTCTAAAGGGCATGTGAGGGGTGAGTTTAAGAGAACCACTTACCCATTATGTTCGAGTTCATAAAAGGTGTTGGGGACAATCCTTCATGGGACACTAATCGACTGTCACTCAAATGATCGCCATAATGAGGGCTGCCTGTGAAAGCCTGGGGGGGAAGAGATCAGAATATTAAGCACATTATTTGGCAACTTCATTAATTGAATGCTGTAGTATACCACTAATTACTAATTACAGGAGAGCACAACTTGGTTGGTTGGTTATGTCATTAAACTGTCCACTCTCTTGTTCATAACAGTAATAGAAAATGAAAGAGAAAGAAAAGACTAAATGTTCTACTGTAACTGACATTTTAACTGTTGGTACACATTAATGGATTAGAAACTCATCATACATTCACACTGATATTCCTGTTGTTTCCCATAAAGATGCAATTATTCAGTGGACTTCTTGTGTAGACAACAGTGAATGTGAAGAAAAGCAACAGCAAGATAGACACCACCATCCTAAAAGATTAATGTTAGGATGACAGTTTTTAAATCTTTTTTATATTATTATTTAATTGTTTATATCTTAAATCCCTCTTTTCGAATGTACTTTAATGGGTGTTTTTCCTTTTTTTCGTCTAAACCACTTTGTTCTACATGAAAGGTGTTTTATAAACCAAGTTTACTACTATAATTTTAACTTCTTTCACACATCATACCATCGGGAGTGAATATACTGTATCAATAGTAAAATGTATTTATAGTATAGGCTACTTGAAATAGTTTGTCACTATTTAATTGTAATGAGCCACTTTTCATGTCTTGGAATAAAAAGTTCTATTATTTAGTACTTTTCTACATTAAACTTGCACCCTGTCCATATTTTTGGGTCATTTCGAAAAAGATTGAAACCTCTTTTTTTTAAAGTTTTCTTTTTATCTCTGATAACAATACACAATTTCATGCATGTAGTTCATAAGAAGGTGTTTCAATTGAAGGGTAAGAAACAGAAAGATGCAATCCGACATCATTTCCAGGTACCTGCGGCTTTAAAAATTGTCTTTTTCTCCTGCAGCTTAACAGTCAGTGCCTTTTCATGACAGTTATCAGCTTCGGGGGCTTAGGTCTAAATATCGGTCACAGTATGGTTTTTGAAAACTCTGGGTCCCATGTAATAAAAGATACTCCGTTACAGTGCTAATCCCAAGCCCTGTGAAAATCCTCCTGTGCTTCAGTCAAATACATTTCCACAAACTACATTAACTCTGACCAGAGGGACCGAGCAGCAGTGGGCTTGCATTTCTATAGCTATTTTCACCAACTCATACCCTTTGCATTCAACATACAGTAAAAAAAAAAAAAGTAAATCTTATTATCCGTCTTTTTTTTATGAGTGGATGGTGATGAAGTAATTTCAAAGGCAGCGGAGTGCTGTGCTGTGTCGAGGGAATCCTCAGAGATTCCCTATTGTGCTCATGCCAGGCCGCACACACTGTTAATCACACCATGAACAAACTCAATAACAACAACGGCCCCGTGAGACGCTCTAGTTAACACGCACAGAGATTTACACAGAGTACACAGCTAACCTAAGCAAGGAAAATCATTCTCTCTTCTACAGCAAAACAAGAAAAATGTTTCAGACTGAACACTTAAAATAATAGTTAAACATTTCGTGAAATACTAATTTGCTTTCAGAGTTCAATGAGAAGATTCATAACCCTCTTACACTGTCCATTAAATATGAAGCTACAGCCAGCGATTGGTTAGCTTAGCTTAGCATAACCAGCTATTCTGGTTCTGTTCAAAGCTTAACAATATCAAGTGGCACCTCTAAAGCTCAGTTTAATCTAAACAAAAAAATTGAAGTATAAACAGAAAAATGCTAAGAAACAGTCCAATGCTGTGTCCACACCAAAAGCATAGCATGACCCTCATGCTAGAATCATGTTTGTGTCTATACAGGGCATGTATTCACTCACGCACTTGAAGCACCTTGTGCAGAAAAAGCACAGAGGATTCAACAGGAACACCTGGGAAATGACTGAAAACACAACACTTTTACGTCTTGAGCAGAACTAGATAAAAAAAAAAACAACAAAAAAAAAACACAACACTTTAAAATGAACTGTATGTTCACTAGGATTGATAGATCACATATCTCTATTTTGGTGGAATTCTGGATGGAACTGAGAGCTTTCATTGTTTTAGTGGATTTCTGTTGAACATTTACATGCATGAAAAATAGACTTGGTCGCGGATATGTCTGTAATGTGAAATGGATAGGCGAGCCAACAGACAAGCAGCTGGACTAATTAAAATAAAAGCATATGGGTTGCATGACATGCACGTCTAAAAAACATGGCTGAAATGCTTTAGGGGTAGACACAGCATAACACTCTAAAGAATAACAAATTATTGTTCTTATACTTCAGTTCTTATGTACAGTTTAAACACTGACATAAAATATTAATTTGTGAGCTGTTTCCCTGTTTTCAGCCCGAACACTGGCTCCAGCCTTATATCTAACTGGCAGATGTGAGAGTCTTACTGAGTTTGTCTAGTGCTCCACAACAAAGCAAATAAGCATTTTCACAAAAAGTAAAATTATTTTCTCTGAAATAAATATTAAAAAGCAGCTGGTGGTAACGAACCTTTTGATCATTCACCCACAAGTCCTCTTTGTTTGTTGTAATTGCCACTGAGTAGCAGGAAAAGGCTAGCAGGTAGTGATGGGCCGATCCAATATGGAGCTCTTTCATTGCAATTAAACAATCAGTGTCAATAAACAAAATATTAAATAGGAGTAATGATGGTCAGAGTGAACTGGAATATAGATCGGTTCTGTCCATCTGATATCCAGTGAGTAAATGACGTCAATATCGGACCTGATACCAATATAGGATCAGATCGGGGTCATCTCTACTAGCAGGGTGGGTTAGCAGGGTATGAAAAACAGGTAGGGGCACAAAAAAACTGGTAGGTGGATAATGGTGACTCCAGGCTCACTGAGTCTGTGTGTGTGTGTGTGTCAAAGTAACCACACAGTGTTTTCTCCTCTGAGACCGTTTGCTCATCAATCACAGATCCCTCATCATTCCCAAACACTGGTGGCCTTCATCTCTGAGACACTAACACACACTGTCATTGCTGCCACAGAGCTACATTAGCACTCCTGGCTAAATAACTGTCAGATCACTGTGGCAGCATTCAGGCCGAATCTCACACCTTTTCCCCAATCACTTGCCACAGCATTTAAAAAGTCATCTCCACCACGCTGTGTGTTGTATCCCAGGTGAACGTGTGGCTGCATGTGGCAGCTTGCAAAGTGATGATATGGTCATGATGGATGCATGTGGGGTTGAGTATCAAGTTGGGGCGGGACACTGGGGAAGTGGGGGTTGTCATGCAGTGGCGGGGGGGACAGGCCCGCATGTCCCCCCAGCCACAGCTGCCCAGGATACAACGGCTGGCTGGGAGCCAAGGTCAGCACAGCAGGGCTCAGGACTGTTCACAGTTGACTGATCACACACTCGTAGCACACCAGCTCAAACAAGCTCAGGGACAAGACTGAATTCCCTTTGTAACAGACTGAAAGATGAAGCACTGAAGCACTTTGGACAGATACTGTAAATACAGCATAAATTGGGACATTTTTAAAAAATATCTAGGTCTTTAAATTAATTATTAGACTCTTCTTTAACAAAGTAATGAAATTAATCGAGGCATTAAGAACATCCCATGTCCAGGGACAAATTTTCACCTCAGAAAAGAACCATATCTGTGTTTGTCCTACAGTGAAATCCCTACCTTTCAAAACCAGAAAAAAGTAGAAATTGAGGTCTTGGATACAAAGATCTCTGCAAACATGCAAAAACAGCTTCTTTAAGATTTATGAGGTGAAACGAGGTCTGTATATTTCCGATAGGTGTAAATGTAAGCTTCCTGTTGCTTTTTCACTCATTACTACTTGAACATACCTACTGAAACTCTAAATAAAAGGTATCTTGTAGACTTTTCTAGTAAACATTACAATCAGTACTCACCATAACACACCTTTAATTATCCTTGTGGTATTAAACACTTTGAATGTGTCTCCTTTATCATTAGTGGCATTACAAGTATATATCCAGAATGATACATTGATATGAAAAAATATATCGTGATAATTAGGGATGTAAGGATACCAAAAGCTCAAGGTAGAATACTGTCACGATACAAAGTCCACAACATGAATTTTGTCATGATATTAAAATTGAAGAAAAAAAAAGACGAAAAATGCATTTTCTAAATATGTTGACATTTTTTTGTATGATTTTCCTTTTAACTTAAAGCGCTCCTGCCTCCCTTCTTTATTAAAATAAAAGTAGCCAGCCATGACCTAAGGATGCACACAAAGTCACTGGCACTGAATGACTGAACTGTTCGTACAATTGCGAAACAAAATCTGATACAGCAGTCAGTAGCAGTAAAATGAAATAAATATATATAAAGCCTTTACTGGAAGTGTTTTTAAACTATGTGGTTTACTTTTCAAGAAAAAAGATTAACGGTGGTTAATAAGTGGTTGGTGTTGGATATGTGCGAACAGTTTGTTCGCCCATCTCTGTTACAGTATTGCGCACAGCGGTAACATGGACGTGTTTCTGCGAGATGTATCCAGAATTGTCTCTGTCCTAAATGGAGCTACTATTGCGTTTGTCTAGCAGTATTTGAAAATTGTTCAGTGTTTGTCAGTTTCCGTTCGTGTCGCTTCTTGAAATGCTGCCACATAACAGCTGTGAGAGTCAACAACAGAGGATCCCCTGATGCCCATTTCAAATTCTGTGACTTGAATGCAGTTATACTAGTGAAATAACCTTATGCAATATCCTGTTAGATACTGTCAAAGTCCCACAGCATTTTCAATAAAATGTTTTTGCCATGATACCACAAAATTATGAATATCATTACATTCCTAGTGATAATATTTTTGGCCATATTGCCCAGTCCTAGTAAGCTTTATTAGGCTATGCCAGTCAAGTCTCTATCAGTATAATGTGAGGAAGCAGCTGTGCGTGTGAGTGTGGCATGTCAGTGTTTTGTGTGGACATCTTACAGAGGTGCAAACAGATGTCTGCTGGCTGATGCTGTGTCTTGCAATGTCAGAAACACTCATTTATATGCACCTGGAGCAAAGATATTTCAAGTGTCTCTGTCTTCTAATTCAAAACAAGCCGCCTATGTTACATAGCCTGTAGATGTTCATTCGGGAAGGGCATAGAAAAATAAACAAGGTAACGCAGCCCGGGTGGCTCTGACATTTAACTGATTTCTAATAGAAAGTGACAGGAGATTGACATTAAATGAAATTCATACCGGGCATCTAGAACAACCAATGTGTGAGGGACAAACCAACAAGGGGGAGAGCTGTTCACACTTGCTCACACAAGCAGCAAGATCTTCTCACTTAAACAAAACAACAGGGATGATGCCTAAACATACAGTTTTACTGTTTTATCTATGTCTTTATCACACAAATGCATAACATTTGAAAAATATTTTGAGGATACGAGTTCCCCATTAAAAAGCACCAATCATCCGTAACAGACTATGTAATCAAACAACAACCTGTATGACTGTAATGAATTTCTAACTCCAATATCTTGGTTAATATCAATCATTTCCACTGCTTCAAACCTATTTTTAAATGGAATTCCCATTTTGTTCTTTTGTGTAAAACTGTGATCACAAGCAAAATATAATAACACAATTTAAGAATTAAACCAATTGCTCAGCTACATAGAAAATTGCTTTTCTGCATTGTGCAAGGAAAAGTCCAAGTGTAAGACAAAATGTTTGATTTTGCTTCAAACCAGCTTCATATCACTCATGGACAAAGAACTGTACAGAAAATAGCTTAAATGTATTTGTTGCAATGCATTTTTTAGAAAATGTTGCAGTGAATAAGTTGGTTCATTTAGCCCTTGCATGAATCACTGTGAACCACTGGCACTACACTGCCTTGTTTCAACTCTGTTGCTTAAACATTTTCAAATGTTCAAACAAATGCACCTACTCAGTCTATGGCTCAGCATACTAAACTATTAATCAGTTAAGTGAGAGAATATAATGAAATAATAATGAAAATAATAGTTGCCATTAGGGCTGGGCAATATGGCAAAAATATGGTCTCTATAGCTAATTTCTTCTTCCATGACAACTGTAAAGGGGGTGAAAATTTTTTTATAACTCGCCCATTTAAATTAAAGTGAGACTAAAAGTTACACATAATTAAGGGCGCGGCCACTTTAACTGACAGGGAGGGTCCGGCCACTGGTGGCTAGCTTGATTCTACCCATTCAGCCCGCCTCAGCTCCACTCACACGCCGCCTCTTTGCCAATTTTTGGATTAAACGTAGCAGGTGAAGTGAAGATGGTGAAGGATAGACTTGAGCTTCAAAACCACTCTTCAGAAAATCAGTGGGTGATGTCACATTGGGTATGTCCAGCTTTTATATACAGCACATTTAGTACTTGCGATAAGGTTACACTAAAACATTGTGAATGTCCAACTTTGATGCAATAAGTATTAAATGTGGTGCTGTGGAGCAGAAAGGCCATTCAGAGAAGTAAAGGAGCGGGTCATCTTACCCGGGAGGACTCATAGGAAGGACTGGACTCGCCACCTGGGGCCCAGGATGCTTGGTTGGTCCGCTCATCCATACCTGTCACAGAGACAGACACACAACTCGGTCAGCAAATCAGGGTTACTCATATAAAATACATATTTACATTCTCTGTATATGTCTGTCTCTCTCTCTCTCTCTCTCTCTCTATCTCTCTCTCTCACACACACACACACACACACACACACACATACATACATTGAAGAAGATGTGAAAAACTGAATCACAATACTGGCCATTAAATACACAATTTTATGCAGTGTCCCTGTGTTTGGGTTTCACAGTATGTTTCCTGTTGAGTGTTTCAGAGTGGTGCATAACAATGTTCTCAGACTGTCTTTCTTGTATCTTTTCCCTATGCTGTACTGGTGTGTGGACAACAACAAGTGTTTCCTATGAGTTCCCTGAATGCTACCTTAAATAAATGTGAGGCAGAAAATATTCTTTTCCTTCCTATGCTCAGTCTATTTAAATAATGGCAGTATATTGTAGACAAAACCTTTAGAGGATTCATTGACTGGATTAAATGACTTTACTTTTCTTTCTTTTTTACATGTGTATCTAATGCTGTTCAAGATTTTATAATACTGTGAATTAATAACTACATTAGACAATTTTAACAGATGAAAAATAATTATTAAAGGTTAGCTGCATCACCCACTGGCAGCCAAAATTAAATCCTGATATTCACTTGCATTCTAGAGAGGTGACCTAAAGATAACAGATTAAGAAAGCAGGCATAGGGCTGGATATGTGATCCAAATTCCTTAATATGCTTCAGTGTACCAAAAAGGATCTTGCATCTCCATGATTTGGCATTGATGTATGCGGGGCTACTTCCAAACAGCTGAGCTCTAAAACTGAATAAATCTAATTTTTCATTTAAGAAAAACTGCTGTGTTTCAGAAGTCTAACAGATAAACAAATAAAATCAATTATTCCAACCAAACTGTAAAGCTAGACCATTTGGCATATGCTGAAAAATATAATATCTGATCTTTACAATCTAATATATTTGATGTAGTCATAAAAGACATTTTCATGCTGGAATTGTTCTTGCTGTTTGAAACAATATTCTTTTGCAGCCAAAGTCCCCACAAACAAAATATAATTGCAGAGCAGGTAAAGCCTCAACATTCTCCAAGTTATTGACTGTCCCTGTTGTAATTTCATCTGTCTCAGTAAATTGCAATAATACTGTCTGTTCACTTTCAAGCTAAAAAAAAAAAATCTGATTTAACCAAACTGTGTATGTTTAGAAAATAACAATAAACTTTTCAATATTAGAGATATTGTTAACCTTAAAATGTAAGGTGCCTCCCTACAGCAAAGTTTGGCGATGGGCATACAATCTAAGGAGCAGGTTTTACATGACTGAAACAAACAACTACAATAAAGGCAGAAGTAGAATCTGCACAGCACAAAAAGACCAGGACTGTAATCAAAAATGATGAAAATGTGGTATGGTTTTAAGAAACTAGCACCTGACTTGATAAATTATTAGATCTGCAGATGGAAATTTTACAGTACAGTATGCATACATTTTCAACTGCCATACTGCCCATGAATTTGTTTCGTGAGAAACGTCTCTTGCTGTAAATCTAATTATATACTTAACCAGAAAGTCTATGACATTTCTCTAACCAGAAGTCATGCTCCAGTGGGCAGAGCTATAGTTAGGTTTCATCCTGACAAACATGATGTTTTGCTTCTAACACACAGCAGATTCATTTCCTCTTCTTCAGTAGCTTAATGGAAAAAACATATAGGTAATCTGTCGCACTTTCATTATTAGCTGGGTCATCATTCACATTCATCACTCCGATTCTTGTGTTACCAACTGGTGACTATGAGCAAACGGGACCAATTTTAATGTGTCAATACCAGTGTGGCGTATTGTACCCCAACTGAGGCCTTTCACACACAGAAGGCAATAATGGTCAGTGCTTGCTCACTGGGCCACTGGCTGTCATCTTGTCTGATTACCATCTCATACCAGAGCTCAAGGGGCCCTTCTCTGCTCCTTGCACCAACAGTCAGCACAGTAAGATTACTCAGTGACACAACAGGTTAAAGGAACAAACATAAATAGACTGCAATTTAAATTAAATTGGAAAACTAAAGCTGTAATTTCAATGAAACGGGTTTGTAGTATTGGACTTGCAGAGCGCAGGCGTATTAAAAAAAAAACTTTAAAAAAAAAGAAAAAAGAAAAGATAATCAACAATGTCAGCATGAGCCATACTGTGGATACACCTTGTATTCCTAAATGTCCTTATAAATGTGATGCCGTGAATTTTTAAAGCCTGCCCACTGTAAATAAGAGATGCACCAACATTTGTACAGCTGAGAGGTCAGGACGCAGGGCACAAGATTTTAGGTCTGCTGAATGAAGCTTTACTTTTCTTTGGCACAATATAAATCATGTCTGCTAAGACAAAGATGACTCTTAGAGCTCATGTGTACAAACAAGATTCAGAAGAGTGACCTTTGCTTTGCACATGAAATGCCATTCTGCAATATTCTACAAAATACATTATGTATGGCAATGAAGAGAAATGTCTCTGGGAAATTGAATGAGAAGAAAAATCAAAGATGAATGAAATTGTCTTAATGATATGATTGTTTTCCTATACAGTTTAAAATTTCTTGTAAACTTGTAGTGAAAATGTGGTGCTGGAGGGCTAGCAGAGTAAGCACAGCTGTTGGCTATCATAACTGACTGCGCCTTTCTTGGAGTCTCTACTGGGCCATTCATAAGCAGCTGCACCCTCCTCACGCACCTAATTCAGTAAAAACCCATCCAACAGAAAGACTAAGGCCTGTTTTTGTACAAATGCAAAGATCACAGAGACTTTAATGAAATACTCCTGATGTAAGATCATGCAACAAGGCTGAAGCATTGCTCAGCAGGAAAAAACAAATTTCAGATTGTTTAGTCACATCTTCTCCATTCTAATGTGCCTTCACACCAAACATGAATAGTTCAGTAAAAAAAAAAAGAACTCTGGTTCATTTCCCTGTGTAGTATGATTTGTTTGGGTTTGCTTTCTTGTTTGTCATTATTCATAAGAAGTAGTCAATCTGCAGTCTACTAATACTAATAAAATGCTCATGATCACATTTTTCATGAGGTCTTTGTGTCAGCAGAAAACATTAATAAACACATAAACATCTGAGTTCAGCATGGCTCACTGTTAGTGAGAAGACTTTGATTTCCACACTTAAGTTTGTGTAGCACTCATGATGCAGGATGACATCCAATAAACTGTCCATTTGGTGAGTTACCTGTCAGTCAGTATTACATCATATTTACTCCTCTTGGTTTGTTTGTAAAAAGTCAGTATGAACATGAACACAAGGACCAGAACTACCGTAATTTCCGGACTATAAGCCGCTACTTTTTTCGCTTCATGCACACACCCTCATCATGGAAAACGCATGATGAAATGCATATGATGCAGCTTTCAAGTTAAAGGCGATCGATCTGGCTGTCGAAATATCTCCTTACAATGTGTACACCTGCAGCTATGTACAAACTGTTTTTTCGTTTTAAATTTAGTGGGTGCGGCTTACATTCAGGTGCGTTCAATAGTCCGGAAAAAATGTATAATCGTTTTCTCTGGAAAACATGTCAAATTACTGATAAAACCAAATGAGCTCTGGATAATATAGAAAACTGTTAAGTAGAAGACCCAACAAAGTTGGATACTTAAACACAAAATGCTCACAATACCCAATGAATAAACCAGGCACTATGCATTCACAATTACAATCAAACTTTGAACTGACCAAAAAAAAAAATTCAGACACAGAAGTGAGCAAATACTGTATAAAGACAGAAGCCTAACTGGTGATTTAATGTTTCTGATATTAGGAGACTTTTCAATAGCAATAAATACATTCAGACACAGGCATCAGCTTCATCTATGACATACAATATTTCTGTCCTCCCCAGCTACACATATGAGAATCAGAATATTAGGAACACCTCTAAAAACTTATGGAAGTGGAAGTGTTGCATTGAAGTGCATGCAATTGTATAGTTGTAACTAATAAAGTGGTCGGTGAATGTATAATATGCCTAAATGAAATAAGATTTATGCCACAATGTCTCACAACAGACCACATTCACACACTAAACAAACCAACACCCACTCTTGCTTTGTTGAGTTGTAGGTTTTTGGCTCTGTGGGGTATAACGGTTTCTTGTATAAATGAACTGAGAGCAGAGCTAATGGTCAAACCAATGACTGCATCAGACACATGTATACAAATAATGAACATGAAGTAAAAACTCAACCAAACAGTTGGGAAAAACCAAACAGTTTTCAAGAGGACACGGGATAAGTAAAGGCTGGCGTCTCAGGCCTCCATTTCTCTGTGTAAATTACACTGACCCGACATTTGGAGCAAAACTGTCAAACCTTATTTTACTAATTTTTGCTATTTTCACAAATAGCATTAGATGTTGCTGCTTCATGTGATGAAGAACAATGCATAAGTTTGTCTTTCCTGTAATGGATTTGGTTTACATTTATTCATTAAAACTATCTTTATTTTACAGACAAAAGGTGATTCAAATAAGATTGTCATAAAGAATATTTAAAAGTCTGTCAATGAATAATTCAATCATTCGTAACCAGGCTGAGACTCCCACCACACTGGACTGCAGCCCAGGCTCTGTGTTGTGACAGGTCTTTGGATGACCCACCAAACAGCAGCAGGGTTCATCATAGCTGTGGCCAGTAATAAAATATGCAGTTTGTTTGTTTGTTTGTTTGTTTTAGGGGGATCCAAATGACTAACAAACCAAACAACACTAGCTGATGGTTATAACAAACAAGTGAACTACAACCCACTAAATGAAAATTCCCCATTTAGCAGCAGTCAACCACTGCCCCACTAAAGAGTCAATGGTTTCATCAAATTTGCATCATCAACACAGCTGGAAGGGAGAAATGACGAGTCTCTGTTAGAGCCACTCTGGTTATATTTTCCCATCCATCTTTGTTTGGCGCACTTTTGAAGGGTCCTGCCAGCCCCACTCTGCCTCAATTATGTGGCTATGCCCAGCTGAGATGCAATAATCCAAACTCTCATTCCCTGCAATTTCCACACTTGTGTCTGCACAGTCACTTGCCTTATGTTCACAATCACTTATAGGTACCTCTTCCTCTGCACTGAGGATCAGAGACACAGGAGCACACGCTGCAGGCTGATAGGAAGAGGGAATTACCCCCTATGGGCCAGATACACTCTAAGCTGCAGCACTTCATTTTGACATCTTCATCTTTCATATGAGGAGTTTGCTAAGCTTTGTCAAAATTAAATGATCACCAGTCCACATCTACCTGAGGTTGCAGTGTGACCACTTTTCAATAGTAGTGTATTTATGTCAAAATGTATGCATGCAGATGCAGGCTAAATTTAACCTCCTGAAATTATAATACACTCCAGAGTCAAATTTATGTAGGTGCTTGTCTGATGGAAAAATTCATGGTGCGTGATTCAGTTTCCTCAAGTTATTGCCACTTGGGATCAAGATCAGCCATAAAAATGCTAAAAAATTACTAACAAATTACTTGCCTTTCACTCTTTTGATGCCCTGTGCATATTTAGAATAAATAATTAATCAATCCACAACAGGATCTTCATAAGCGACAATACTCAAGATCTGATTTGCCATTCAGCATATATTCGGACATTTGAGGCTAACAATCACCGCAAGCCACAAGTCAAAGCTTTTTGTTCACATTTCAACACAGAAACAACAAATCATAGAATCATAGGACACTGATATGTGTAAGAATTGATAGTGATGCAGTTTGTTTTTATCAGTGTTTCCCTTAGAACAAAATGTATGAACCATCTTGTAAACCATCTTATATGAATACGAGAAATAAAATTTCACATGTAATTATCAGATTTTTATGAATGCCTCCCGAAACTAATCAATTACCAATGACTGCCAATTACAGTCACTGAAAGTCCACCAGCTTTCAAACTGTGAGGAAATGAGCCTATTAACTGCAGGTCTTCTTCGGGAGATTCGATATTGACTCTTCAAATCCTAAGATCAACCTTTCCATTTGCTCCTTTTCTCAGTAAACGTACAATTGCACTAAATGTTATGTGTATACAGAGGCTACCTGTTATACCGTTTGGACTGCATGGTGTGCCTGCTTTGTGGAAAACAAGTTGTTACAATGTACACAAAAATATTAAGTTATAAAACAACAGAGATGATAGCCGTGTTGAGTCATAACAGTCCATAAACATGCCACACTTTACGGACTGTCGTGACTGAAGGTGGTTAGCTGACTGCCTGGATGTAGCAGACCTAGATCTCATCGACAAGAAGGACAAACGGAAAAAGACTCTGAGCTCTTGGTTTGCTTTGTTGAAGAGATATTATCTCTGGCTATGAGATGTGAGGCAGTGGAAGTCGAGTGAACAGTGTGTGGATTCCACTATGTTCGGTCTGTTCCTGTGGGGAGCTAACACTAGCTAGCAGCTGTCCGCACATATCAGACTGATGTCAACACAAACAATGCAGATGAATCAGTTTGTCCTGTCTGTGCTCAGTTGTTGAAGTGGATGTATGGTTTGAAGCATCTACTACTATATGGGGAGCATTTATTTTTTAAATTATGCATAATGATAACGCCCTTGTTAGTGGCGCAGGCTTTTTTTTTATTACTCCTGCTTAACTGTTTTGCACATTTACCAAAAAAACAAACAAAAAATTGATATATCATGTTTTAGCAGTTTTGCATTTGTCAAGGAAAATAGATCTTTGATCCACAACAACAGAACTAGGAAATGCGTTTACAATAGTGTGCCATATATTGGACGAGAGGCAGGGTACACCCTGGACAGGTCGCCAGCCTATCACAGGACTGACACTTAGAGACAGACAACCACACACACTCACTCCTACAGTCAACCTAAGCTGCATGTCTTTGGACTGTGGGAGGAAGCCGGAGTACCCGGAAAGATCCCACGCAGGCACAGGAAGAGCATGTAAACTCCCCACAGAAAGGCACCGGGTTGGCCTGGCATCAAACCAGAACCTTCTTGCTGTGAGGTTACAGTGCTAACTCCCACACCGCTGTGTTGCCCTAAGTGAATCATTATGAAGCTAAATTAAATTAATGAAACCAAAATTGAACTGAATCAAAGGATGAGTATCAATATCCAGCCCAGCCATTACAAATAGTTGACCAAAATAATAAACAATATATAGGCTGACAGTTGATATTATATGGTTATTAAACGGTGACAAAGATACAGAGCAATGTCAAAAATACTTTAGTTTAACAGACCATTTTAATCAAAGAAATTGTTAACATTAGATCATAGTACCTGTCTAACAAACATCTTTAGAAGAAATTAAAATATTAGAAACAATTAACTTGTCTTAGGCTATGTATCATTTCTCCTAAAGTTATGCTCATATTTGTTTAGAATTTTAGTTGGAAGTGTTACAAAACAACAGCCCACGTTAAGACTTTGTTATATTTCTGAAGAACAGAGCTGATCACCAGACAACATGCGGTCATGACAGTGAGCTTGGGCTGTAACACACAATTATTCTGACAGTTTCCAATTCTTTTCAGTTCCAAACAAAAAGCAACATGCCGATCTACTTTACAAGTCACACAGTGTGGCCCTGCCTAAAGGTGGCTGTTATTACATTAAATCACGAGCCCCATACCAATGCCTTTTCGGTATAATACATGGCTGACATCGATGTTTAAGATCACGCACGTAGCGGTCATTCTAGTACAGTCACTATAAAGTTGACGCAGCTTGGTTTTGAAAAGACATGCACACTGTCCTTTATAACCTTCAAGAATGAAAATTTTCATTACATATCATCAGTCTGTTTTAAATATGACACAACAACCTAGCTTTCATTATACATGATAAGAAAATATACACTCAGTTATCAATGTATTAGAAACACCTGTATAATCTAATACAATCCAATAAAAAAGCTTAGAATACATCCTGTGGTTGACATTTTTTGTTGTCACTGGTTAAAAAAGAGTCAACTCCACTCTACAGTAATTTTAGAGATTGCAGTCAGTGGTGCTACTGTGCTAACACGAACATCTTTGTGGGACCCTCACCAGCAAGGTGCAACTTTTCTCAAAAACTCACATCAGTTTGACAAAAGTTTGCTTGTCATTTGTTTTTCATTCTACTCACTTGAATGATTAGGTTTTTTGAAATTCTTCCTCACAACTCCATAGTTTATGTGTGACAGCTCTGCTCTTGTTTCCTTGTCTTTTCCTTCAGATTCCACTAAGTGTGTGCCTTCATTTCACAGACAACTGGACCACAATGAGGCTTTGTGGATGCACACAAAACATGCTTTCACTAAACATAATGCTTGATTGTTGACTTTCTCTAGTAGCACATCTGACAATAGATGTGCTTTGAATTAATGTCATGTAGCATTTATAGCTAGGAAACAATTCAGAAGCGGGGAATCTGAACTCTTGTTATTACAATTAAACAACCCACGAACTTGTTAAACAATAAAGGTGCTCAGAGATAAGCAGAAAAAAGCAAAAAGATAAGATATGAAAAAGGCATTCCAGTGTGTGTGTGTGTGTGTGTGTGTGAGGGTTAGAGGAACTGAGTAATTACTAAACTGCTACATGTACAAAGACAAAACACTACAGAATAACTCAGTGAGAGGATGCCTCAACTTCATTAAACACCATTTCATAATAGGCTTCTGTTTGTGTTCACAAACAGAACAGACAAACATATCACTCAGATATGTTAACTAAGCTGATTCAAAATTTGTCTCCAACACACCTCTCATCAAGCCCTGAAAAGAACATACTGTATTGTTTCTGTGAAAACTTGGCACACTGACAACACACCTCGGTAACAGCAGCCAAAACACACCTGATTTATACCGTATTTATGCATCTGCCTGGCAAAACATGAATATCATTCACTGTATTACACTAAAATAATTACCCGAAAAAACATTTACAAGTCCATGGCATAAAACATGCTTTGTACTACATCTTTACTACAGCACTGCACTACAATTCCGGGTGGAGAGCTCATGTTTCAAGCACCAGATGTGAACACAAGCATCACACAAGATGGAAAGAATCGCATGCAAGACTGGAAATTAAGACCCTTTCCTTCAGCCTCCATTTATAAATAAACCAAAAACCATTTAACCAAAATTAGAGGTCAATAAACAACTTATTTTAGTCTGTAGATCTCTGGGTCATGCAAGCAGAGACAGAGAGACTACATATTAGAGGGTTTACTGAAATAGATTTGAGGGATCAGATCCTACCTGATGCACTGAACTGACTGCTTCCAAGTGTTGTGGGCCTGTTTTTCCCTCCACTTACAGGTGGAGAGAACATCTGAAAGGAAGAATATGGACATACACCTACAATTATAGCAAAGATTCAACTGTGTAAATGCAACCATTCATATGATCAGCTACAATTATCCCGAAAGCTGCTCATGATTTTCAAAAATCAAGGATTGCTTGTCAACACTCAAATCAAGTGATCTGTTAATCATGCTTTAGCCTATTTGGTCCTCGTATCTCTCATCCCTCAAAGCTGCATGGCACAAAAACGTAATAGTGTCCATCATACCGCGCTAAAATCCAGCAGGTCACTTAATTCCTTGTCTGTTCCAAGAGCGGCAATCCGCTGCTGAGGATTCATCCTGGCGATCTAGAAACCTGCAGAAAACACAGCCCATCAGCTCACATCGTTGCTGGTTTATTTAAGAATACCCGTTGTGCCACAGGAAATGACTGCGTGAGTTATTTGTTATGGATGCACAATAAAGACCACCACGGTGAAGTAAAGTTGACTCTGGCACTGCATCATATACAAACAATGACAGTGCGGTCATGTTATAATTGATCAAGTGATGTAATAATCTTTATTCAGACAGGTATTTTCTGAGACTGCATTAATTAAAAGGAGATAACGCCGTTAGTGGGAACGCTCTAGGGACCTGCAGCATCGCATTATTGCGCTAACAATGTTTCTCTTTAATAACACGACATGCCACCGCTAAGACATTTACCTAACTCACTGACTGGGCTTTCATTGGTCCTGTTAATGTCAGCGATTTATGTGACACATTTTCCGATAGTGGTTAAGGTCTGCTGTTAGCTCAGACATCTACCGTCACTTAGCTAGCTGGCTAACGCTAGCTGCGGTTGCTGGTTCATATGGATTGAAAATGGCTAGCAAACTGCAACTGCGATTTTAATCCGTGGAGACGTTTGTTACACAGAAGACCATGCCGTCCTAACAACTAAACATAAATCACATAGTAGTTCAAGATATGTAACACAGCCAAACAAACACTGCAAATCTCAATCCCCATCTCCTGAATACAAAACGCAAAGATGGTCTTCCTCAACTCCCAACTTCTTTCACGGGTCCGAAACCTTTTGGCAAAGTCCCACAGATTTTTTTTTTTTATTACCTTATTTCCGATTATAATCCCGACTAGGGCGATCTGGTAAAGGCCCGCTTTCTTGCAACACGCCTCAAAATAGCGAATGTGAGTTTAAACGGTAATACCTGGGAATATATCCTCTATATATGATCAGTTACGAGTTTCCCTTAGGCAGACATTTTTGCTTTGCAAAAGCCTCAGCACCACGATGGCATTGGTCGTTGTATCCCTCCGCCGAGCACAGTGACACGTTGGTCCCGCACAGAGAGATGCTGCGGGAGTCAGGAGGCACTGTGCGGAGTCGCGTAGATAAATCGAAGGTTTATCTCTACTTAACGGACATTATCGCTACCATTAATGGATTTTAATAGACTGCAGTATCACAGAAATCTATACAATTGAATGTCTCCAAAATGTAGCCTATCAATATTAAAAACATTCCCTAGTTTGTTAGCGTTTTAACGCATTGTCAATAGCTTTTGAAATAAAACGCTTATTTCTTGATGTTGTCAAAATAAATGTCAATGCATTTCATGCAGCAGAGAGGTATAAGCAAGGCTGGACTAACAAGCAAAAGTGGGCAATTGCCTACAGGACCCACCCAGTGTTTGTTTGTTGTGTATTGTTACTTTTCGTTTCTTTTCTCTCTCCTCTGTCCATTCACCTTAAGCAGCCGAGGCAGAAGGCTGCCCACCAAAAGCCAGGGTCTGTCAGAGGTTTCTTCCGTTAAAAAGGAGTTTTTTTCTCCCCACTGTTGCTAAGTGTTTGCTCAAGGGGGAGTTGTTGGGGTTTCCTAAATAATAATAAAATATTTAAAATAATAGTAAGGCCTAGACCTTTCTTTGTAAAGTGTCCTCAGATGACTTTTATTGTGATTTGGCGCTATCCAAATAAAATTGTATTGATCTCCAAAGGCCCAAGAAGCCCCATTCTTACTGCATGTCAGTTGCTCAATTTGGTACTGTGGTAATTTGATTAACTGTATAATAGTAATAGTAAATGAATTAAGAGGCTAGTGTTAGTGTGATAGTTGTAGTGTGATATCGATAGTGCCATTTGGCGCTATCAGGTCATTAGGTTACAGCAATAAGTTTCTTATACTCTTTGTAGACACAGTTACATATAGGCTATACTTTTATGGAATGCATTTTCTTCAGTATAAGCTATTTAGTGTATTTGGATTCTTTAAGTTAATTGCAGATGGGTCTATCTTTCCTACACAAAATTCAAGTAGGATAGCAACAAGAAATGATGCAAGCATGTTCTAGACACAATGCCCTACAAAAGACAGTGGTTGCTGAATTTTATTTGGATTCTCTAAATCCATGAAAGAGAAATAAAGGCCACTGTCCAAAAAAAATCATATATGCCAAGTAGCCGGCATTGTAACAGTGCACTTATCCTGCATATTATTTTACTGTGGAATATAGCCTATTGGACACATCTTGATATTAATACTTTAAGAAATCTGCTAAAATGAAAACTCAGTTTTTTCTGTTATATATAATTTAAAGGCTTGCTAGCCATATTTTATCTCAATAATGAATGTTAACCTACACAATTTAGAAGACAGAATTTCATATTTATGACAAAAATAACTGGTTTCAGTACACAGTACAGTTTTATTGTTACATTTTACACTGAAAAGTACAAAATTTGGTAAATCCATATCTAGTTTGCTGCCGTTTCTTTCTGAAATCAAATGTGTCTAGCATTTTATCGAGGATGCTTTTGAGGCATGGACGAAAGCAGATTTCTGTGGACTTGGTGCAACCAATTATTCCAGAATGCAGTGCGTGTCAACAATCCGTGTTAACAGAGATTTTGATTCAAGCTCAAAGCTGTTCAAATTTTCGTCCCAGGACTGGTATTATGCCACTTATGCTAAGTTTTGATATTTTCAGACAAGAAAGTATCAACGTAGAACGAAAATATACAGGTACTCTATCCAAATGCTGCCAATTTGGACATTTTATTAGGGGTTTTAGGAGATGTCAGTACCCACTAGCGTGCCAAGCTAACTAGCAGGCAGCTACGTGTAGTTCAGAGCAGTTAGCAAGCACGCTAGTGTTCCAATTGCACATTGAGAGTAGTGCCTTGGCATACACCTTTTAAGTTGGTCTGTAGCCCGCCATTTAACCTAAAAGAAGAAGAAGAGATTATTGCGTCTTCCCGTGCTCTGGAGTTTGGACTCCCAAGTTCGAAGTTACCAAGCCCGAACTTACCATACTCGGTATTGATAATGATTCGGGCGGGGGTCGCCTTTCATGGAGGCCGCCATGTTCCTACAGTAGCCCTGAACGGACAAACTAAACCTTGCGTTTATAGGAACTTTCGTTTTTTCATGTTGAAGTAGCATCTGGAAGAATAGGTGTCACTGGAAGTTTGGATGGGGGATCATACTAACAATTTAACCACAAGAACAAGAAAGTGAGCGTGAATTTACTGGAAGTTTGGATGGGGGATCATACTTACAATTTACCACAAGAAAAAGAAAGTGAGCGTGAATTCTCGTCCCCAAAGAGCAAAGACATGAAGAAGCAAAACGAAATCGGGACAACACAAAACAAGGACAAATATTGGTGTGGCCTTTCCCAGGTGGAAATCGTTGAGGAGAGACAAGTGTTTCCATGGGTCCTAGTTTCATTCACTAATTAGATGAGTAAAATTTCTAAATATATAGCTAGCTATGTAAAGTACCTCCTAGGTTGACATATTGCTACTCGATATTAAAGATAGCGACATGGCACCTTCCAGCTCTCTCGATTGTACAGAAGGTTCGGGGGGTATACAGATAGTTGTAATTTGCAACCTCACCATGAGATGCCACTAAATTTTACAAACTACACCTTTAAGTCATATAATCAAATCGCTTTTTATTGCTTTATTTATATTATGTGTATCTATTTACTTTTGCAGCACTTTGTCTTCTTTTTTTAATTTGTCGTTTGTTCTATTTGTGGTTTTGTGTCGTGCCACATTTTTTTCATTTCATTTCACCTCTTGTATGCCCTATTGAATGTTTTGAATGAGGTACAGACTATAATGAGTATTTGACATATAGTTTGTGAAACTGAACTAAAGTTTTTCGACCGTATATTTTTGAGACTATGCTTTTATTCTGAAGGGTTCAGACCGGATGTGTTTTTGCTGTTGGCGGAAATCAGACGGACATTTGAAAAGAAGCTAGCTGTTGACTAACTTGTCGTTAGCATGCACATTAGCTTTATATAAAGAAAATGCGAAAGAGGATTAATTTTCTTCATGGTAAAACAACGAGCGAAAACAACACACGCCTCTGATATTAATGAGACAACAGGCCCAGTGTTTAAAAAATCGAAATCAGTGCGTCGATCTGACGGTCTTAGAGCAAGAAAGGAAAGCGATCGTCTGCGAGTAAAAACAAGGATAAACATATCTTATTGCTTCATAAAGTGGAGAAAATTAAAGGAAGAAAAAAAATCTACAAACGCACGGAGACATCGCTAACTATCTCTTAAACTTGTAAGTGTCCGTTGAAAGCCCCATTAAGGCACGTATATGATAACACTGCGTGGCCTCGATTATAACACTAGTGTAACGTTAGTATTTTGATAACTAATACACAATATCATAAAAGCTAGAATACACTTATAAAAGGATGGCAGTAACTTGGAAAAAACAATGGGAAGTAAGTTACATCTTATGTTCATGTGTTACAAAACCTTATTTCTTTTTGTGTTATTCAAGGAAAAGGTATTATGGGATGTTAATAGGCCTGGATAATGAAAAGCAAGAATTCAGAAAATGGTTAAAGTATTTCACAAAAGTGTTCTCCATCACAAGACAACTCAGTTTGTCTACAGATGTGTTCAGGGCTAGTAACGGGTATTATTGTCAGCTGTCACAGCTCGGCATTGCTAAAATGTGGCGGTGCCAAGTGCACACTAAGTAGCCTGTACAACCATGGCACTATAATGTACTTAAACATTTCCCCTTTTTCCTTAAATCTTCAAGGCCTCTGAAAAACTCAGTAGCCTACAGTGTTGTCCCTCCAGCACGATGTTGGAACTACTTTTTCCTCCGCGCTGGCGAGAAACCAGACAAGAGGACTGCAGTAGAGTTGAGTTCATACTGACTGTCGCTGTGGCTTAGGGGTGCAGAATAATGAAACTATCTCATAAAAAGTATTCTACAAATTTTACTCGTCGCTGCTTTCATCAGTTGTCTTGTGGTTTTTTTGGGGTTTTAGCGTTATAGGAAATTTAATAACTGAAGTAGAAGTAGAGGCTAAAAAGCACTTGTTCACTCCAGTGAACCACAAATAGAGATTGGATAGAAAATATGTATCTGTTTAACATAAATTTACAGGGCAGACAATGGACAATTAGCAAATGATATTTTGCCAGGGGTGTTTATTGATAATTGTCACATGACTTGCTCTGTCAAGTTGGTGTGATAGATCAATAGTTAGATAGAAAGAAAGGCATTTAAATGTTTATATCTAGCTATGTGACCAATGTTGTGTGAAGATACTTTTAATTTTTTTTCTGTTTGAGAGATAGAGTTTTAGGTGTTTCACTACAGATCAGAGTAGAGAGTGTGGGTGTTTCCATAGCATATTCATATTTATTGTATACAGCTGCATGAAGTAAAAAAAAAGAGACAGGTTTGACGGAAACTATTATGACTGAAAAAGGAACATGCTTGAAACTGAAATTGCAAAAAAAAAAAAAAAGTGTGGAGAGGGGAAGGGGTGAATGAGCTTGCACACTTGGTTTTCTGTAGCTAGAAGGGTGTCTTCATCTTACTTGGCTAAGACCAAAGCTTTACAACTACTTGTTGCCTAAACACAACAAAAACTATTTTAAAGTCTTAAGAAGATTCAGTTGGCTCACTTAAGCTTATTCTCCACTATTATCTTTGAGGTCATTTTATGCAAAATGCACTTTGTCATTGGGTTTCAGTGTTTCATGAAGCCACTCAGAATCACCTTTTTTGTAATGACTTGTTTTGCATAGCACCTAGGGTTTGGTATTGCTTAGGTTTTTCTGAGACCTGTGCTAAAACGATAGTTTTAAAATGGTGCTGGTGCCTAAATAGGTGATGTATACACACATACTGTACATAGTATGTACAATATGTGTACATAGCTTATGTACACAGCCTGAGCAGTAATATTGTTCCCCCACCCCCATCAACACAGCCCCTTGGATTAAACACAGCAAGGAGCTGTGTTTTTACCGGATCTGTCTGAATTCTGGCTAAGTCCCCAGTGTTCCATGGTGGTGTAAAGCACATTCACCAGTTTTTCAGCAGTATGCCGCTTTGGCATTGCTTTAGTTTGAAAAACAACACTCTGTATTTTTCAGTTGCTGATACAATGGCAGGTGACTGTCACATACAATTTTGTTGTAAGCACTGTCCATGCATACGTGTTCAGAGACACCTTTTCAACACTTGTCAAATGACTGCACATTTACATATCACTTTCAACACTGCTTTTTCAAAAAGTTCTTTTTTTTACTTGGATTTACAGGGCACAAGCCTGAACTACATGCAGTCGCATTAATGGAAGGCACGCACAAGATTATAATGTGGATGGGATGTTATGTATAGTGGGCCTACCCAAAAAATACTGCAACGTAATCCCAGAGATTATTCTGAATCTGCCAGTGTGACTGCAGTATATAATTGTCTTGTTCAACTCTTGAGCAAAAGCAAACACAAAAATGTCTGGAAATTGGTCTGATGCTGAGATCAGGGAACTGCTCTCTCTTCGTGCTAAGGATGAGATCTTGAGGCAGTTTAATGGAACAGCAAGGGATGCAGTTGTGTATGACAACATGACCACTATCCTGCAGAAGCGAGGTGTGCAGCGACGCAAGGCCCAAATCATTAGCAAACTGAAAAATCTGCGGAAAAACTATCTCAGTATAAAAGACCGCCACAGAAAGAGTGGCAATGAGAGACTGCATTGGCAGTACTTTGAGTTGTGTGAAGCAATTTGGGGAAGCAGCCATCCAACAAATTCAGTGGCATTGCTGAGTAATTTGGAACCAAAGTTGGAGGACAACAGGGACTCATCTGATGTGGACTACAAGGATGGTGCCATTTCGGGATCATCTAATGTGGACTGCAAGGATGCCACCATTTTGGGATCATCTAATGTAGACTACACGGACAGTGCCATTACAGGACCATCTAATGTGGACTACAGGGATGGTGCCATTTCAGGATCAGAATCCACAAGCAACATGGTCCCAGAGGAACAAGAAGAAAGTCGCCCAGGTGAGTTCTAATGTCTTTGTGGTAGTGTTATTGCCATAGTTAAAATTAGCATGAAAGAGTGGTTGTCAGGTAGTCAGCTTGTTTGCTAATGGGCCATTCTTGGTATTCAGTGCCTTTTGGAATTCATAAAATGTAGAATATCAGTCTAAGGTATTTTAAAAATTCTAGTATCATGAAAGAGACTTTTAAATATTTGAAAAGTTGCTTTGGTCAGGTACACATAGAAGATATCCATCCATCCATCCATTTTCTTCCGCTTATCCGGGGCCGGGTCGCGGGGGCAGCAGTCTAAGCAAAGATGCCCAGACCTCCCTCTCTCCAGACACTTCCTCCAGCTCCTCCTCCAGCTCCAGGAAGTGTCTGTTGTTGATGGTTTTATATAAATATGAATGCTTGTAAAAATGTAAAATGAGACTCATATCTCTAAGGGTGCGCCCGGCCACCCTGCAGAGGAAGCTCATTTCAGCCGCTTGTATCCGGGATCTTGCCCTTTCGGTCATGACCCAAAGTTCATGACCATAGGTGAGAGTCGGAACGTAGATTGACCAGTAAATCGAGAGCTTCGCCTTAAAGCTCAGCTCCTTCTTCACCACGACGGACCGGTACATCGACCGCATTACTGCAGAAGCTGCACCGATCTGCCTGTCAATCTCCCGTTTCATCCTTCCCTCACTCGTGAACAAGACCCCAAGATACTTGAACTCCTCCACTTGAGGCAGGAACTCTCCACCAACCTGAAGGGAACAAGCCACCCTTTTCCGGCTGAGAACCATGGCCTCGGATTTGGAGGTGCTGATTCTCATCCCAGCCGCTTCACACTCGGCTGCAAACCGCCCCAGTGCACGCTGGAGGTCCTGGTTTGATGGGGCCAACAGGACAACGTCATCTAGAAGATAGTTTGAAATAATTGTAGTTTAATTTAATGAGGCATATATGTATAATTTGAGGAAAAAAATACAGTGGAACCTCAGTTTTCGTATGCCCTATTTTTCGTGCGATTTGGTTTTCAACGACTTTTTTTTGTCAAAATTTTGTCCCAGTTTTCGTACATCCACTCGGTTTTCATACAGTTGATTGGTCGGGTCAGTGTCATTAGTCCGTACCAAACTTGTCCGCCTGCCCACGTGACTCGGCCACTCATTTCCCGAAGTGAAATGAGTGAAGGGAAGTAACCCCGGATAGGGCCTTGATACATGAAATCCTTATGTAGGGGGATTCCCCTTCCAAACAATAAACTCTCCTCCTCCCTCTCCCCTCCTTGCTGTCTTCCATATGCCAACAAATTTATTTTTTGTTAATATTTTTGGATGTCTGGAACAGATTAATTGGATTTACATTATTTCTTATGGGAAATATTGCTTCAGTTTTCGTACATTCTGTTTTCGTCGGACTTTTTCGAACGCATTAATCACGAAAACCGAGGCTCCACTGTATAAGACTCCAGATGAGGATCCACTACTGGAATGAATGTTCAGAAGTCACTGTTGTGTGTTGTTTATTTTCAACAGAATTTCCTTGTGGCCCCCTGTTAAGGAAACTACCAAAAAGAAAGTCCAGGCATCAGCAGACTTATGAGGAGCTGCGCAGGCTTTTGGCCGACATGGATAGAGACTTTAATGAAAGAGAGGCTGTCCGTATCCAGGAGCAGAGGGAATATGAGGACCGGGTTCGGAGAGAGGCGAGGGAGTATGAGAGGCAGCAATGGTCCATGCAAATGGCAATGTGGAAGGAGATGCAGGAGGCTCAGAACAACTTCTTCAAAGATGTTTTGAGCCGATTGCCTGTTTTTAGTCCACCATCTCAATCACCACAGCAGCAGGTGATCTCCTATTGCATTGCATTCTAAACAATACTAAGTTTAACTTGGGAACTGTTGCTTTTCTGCATTGGGAACTTTACAGAATGTATAAGCTTTTGATATGTCACAACACAGGTTGCACTCAAAAGTCAGATGTTGTGTTCAGTCTCTTCCTCCATATTTAGCAAAAATAAACTAACTGTTTTGCTGGACACAGGCCGCCAGAAGTGAGGTTGCTTCCCTGACGCAATTGCCTTTAAGGACTCTTCAGCCTCACATCAGAAGTACAGGTTTGTAGACTCATACATTATGAACAATTGACAATTTACAGTAGCACCCTTATGTAGTTGTATTTCTAATGTAATTGCTGCACATTTTCTGCATTATAAGACTTAGGTTTCATAAAAAATGAAATTTTGTTACAGCTGTACAGACAACTGTGTCCTGCAGGGATGTTGATGTTGGCCCATCCACTGCAGATCCTCAGCCCTTTCCAATATCCACACCAATAAGGACACCTTGTTTGGATCTTGAGGAGGATGAGGAGGAGATGTTTTTGGTGCAGGTGTAGCACCTGCACATTCGCTATACTGTGTGAATGAAATGCAGTATGCAAATGAATACAGATAGTGCTGCAAATAATTATGATGATTCATTATTGACTATTTTCTCAGCTATCAATTATTCATTTTGTCTATAAGGCATCAGAAGATAGTTGCCCATCTGGTTGTGTAAAGTCCAACCTGATCTGTTCACATCTTGTTTTTTCTGACAAGCAGTTCAGAATCCAAAGATCTATTTACCACTATTTAAAAGAGAGAAGTGCAGATAATCTGAAACATTAAGCTGGATCCAGAGAATTTGTCAATTATAAAATTGACTACTTTGAATAACCAGCTAATCAAGTAATTTCTACAGCTCTAAATACAATTGAGGGATGAAACATTCTAAGCAGGGCCAGATATCATAAAAGCTATATGTGAACATTATGAGAAAGTGGGATGTTGTGCATCACTAGGGGTTGCCCCTCCAATCTTCCAGCCATCCATGAACAGAGTCGCGGGTGGCTGGAACCTGTCGCAGCTGACATTGGGCAAGATGCGGGGTACACCCTGGACAGGTCACCAGTCTGTCATAGGGCTGACAAGTAAACAAAAAACACACATGCACTGCTATGGTCAAGTTGGAGTTGTCAGTCAAACTAGGCCCAAAGACATGCAGGTTAGGTTAACTGGTGACTCTAAATTGCCTGTATGTGTGAATGTTGGTGGTTGTCTGTCTGTGTGTCAGCCCTGTGATGGACTGATGACTTGTCCAGGATGTATCCCACCTCTTGCCCAATGTCAACTGAAATTGGCTTCAGGCCCCTGCAGCACATGGGTTTTTTTTATGTAATAGCTTATACACAGAAATTGAGTGTTTTCAGAAAGATTTTCACTCATACTAGGAATTAATAGGCCCAAACAAAAATACAGTGGATGCTCCTGCACCTCAAGTCATGTAAATTTTTGTGATACAGTATGTGTGACTTCAATTTATGTATTTTTGGTATGTACAACTTCCATGTCCTGTAACTGAAGGTAGTTGTGCTACAAAGCTTGTTAACAATAAAAACACAGCTTACAAAGGCAGCTCAACCATAGTTTGTGTAACACTGAATGGCAGTGTAATTTTATAATCAATAAGTCGCGTGAGGCGAAATGAAAAGATAATTTGTCATTTAAAACAGGTTTTCACAGACATACGTGTTGATCTAGGCACCTCTGTCCTGTATTATTACTTCTACACCGCCACCTGTTGGACAAACTTGGATCCTCCAAACTTCACCAGGTGTTCTTCACCCAATGAACATACCCATAAATCCAGATGAAACAGTTTTTTAATCATTGTTTATTTCAAGTTTTATACAAATAATTGAAATAAATGAGTAAGCAAGCCAAAAGAGATGTCATAGCTGTGTAGCAATTTTAGAATAATTTAAAATGTAAATATTGTGTGATAAAAACATGCTGGATACATTTAAAAAAAAAATTGTAGTACAATTATTATTTTAGGCAAGGGTTATGTTCTTGGAAGTTATTTCTCATTAAAATTGCTTTGAATTGCCATACTATCTGTCTTATGTTATTCACATCAA
Organism: Monopterus albus; assembly: GCF_001952655.1. Lineage (NCBI taxonomy): Eukaryota > Metazoa > Chordata > Actinopteri > Synbranchiformes > Synbranchidae > Monopterus > Monopterus albus. The sequence continues at coordinate 7,066,899 of NW_018127884.1, forward strand.
CTAGGTGTAAATACAATTACAAGGCAAAGTAATGTCACTGTCTGCAATTTCCTGGTTTTCTGCAAAGATTGGTCATGAAATGTGATCTGATCTTTACCAAAGTCACACAGTCTAATTCTGATTGTGAAACAGACCAAAAGGATACAATACATTCAAGGATTTTCTTTAATGGTCATAATCTCCAGGCAGTTGCGCACTCATGTGAGCTGGCCTGACATCTACCAGACCCATTGTAAAAGTGGAATTTTTCGACAGCTCCTGGTTTTGTGGATATATTTTCCCTCCTGCTGCTGCACTGTGACCAGAGGATGTGGAGAAAAATACAGGGACTGAGGTTACTGCTTGTCCAGGAATGTTCCTGTACAGGGACTCACTGTTTTACCTGACCAGGTCTAACCTACAATCAGCCAGGCAGTGAAGTCCCCTGGGGTGGTGAATGATCAGCTCATCAATGCTGGACTCCCCTGGAGAACAGTACCTGTTTGTTTTGACTGCTTGAGGCCAGTGTGTCTGCTGCATGTGATGTGTTGGTGGTTAAGGAGCAGATTTAAGCTACCTGTTGGAAATAATTTTACTACTTTGGGACTGGTCTTCTGGGGGAAGATGCAGCAACTACCGGTTGGATTTACCGACCTTGGAGCTACTTGAAAGGGAGTGATAGTTCCGCTACTTGGTGGGACTTAACGGTAAGTTTAAAAGAACACACGTTGCATGTATGTTAATGCGTTGTTTCTATGACCTTAGAGAGAACTGTTGTAAGGCTGGAGAAGTTATGTCTGCACAATGCCAGTTAAAATATGGGGTTTCTCAATTACCCGCTTTGTTGAGAGTGTTACAAATGTGTGTTCTTCTGTACATTTACTGGTGTTTACCTATCTATGACATTCAAATTAATTAATGCCATTGCGCTTCGTTGTGCTGTTCACCTTTGATGCAATGCTAGCAGCAGGAGATGTGCATGTTTATGAACTATCCTCTTGTTTTTAGGAAGAGGTTCTCGGGTTTTATCTTTCTGAAATAATTATAGACTACTTGATGTTATGATGGGTGCAAAGCTAATCACCCAAGATTAAACATGAAATGGCTGGAAATGAGCATGCTGTGGTATTCTATGGACTCATTAAAACTGTACAGTAGTATAACTTCAACCTTTGTTTGATCACAGTCAAGGTCATTCTGAGCAGGAATCAGATTAGCAAAGGAAATCTTTTTTATGAGAGTCCAAATATGAGGATGTTCTCAGCTATGGTGTAATTAGTGGGGATTTCCCCTATAATTTACTTTAAGAACTGTGTTAACGACACAAAACCACAGTGTTAATATACTGAAACACACAGTAGGATGTAACCACAAAATTTAAGTTAAATGCACGTCTTTTTTTTTTTTACATTGAATTGCCTAAATAGTCAGCTGTCAATTTTGGTCGCGCACGGTGTTCTGTCAGATTTTGCTACCTTGTTGCAAAATTTATGGACTGAGTAACCCCGCCCCAATCCATCCCCCTAACCCTAACCACTTTGTGAACGGTGGGTAGCACGTCTTGATGGGTAGCAAAATCTGACAGAACACCGGCATCCGTACCGTAATTGCACAGAAAGAGGTGCAAGGAAATGTGAACGGCGCCTCACTTGACAGGAGTTTTGCTACTGGGGGTTTACTTGATCGCAGCTGCTTACCGGGCGAGGCGCAGTTCATCTCATACGAGCCTTTTACCCGTCATCCCCCGCGACTATTTAAAAACGGAGGTTAGGAGCGCTGCAAGGAACGATTGGTTTGCTAGTACTTCTTACCAAGTGTTCTGTTTATGCTTTTGAGATGTCTCGAAGGAAATGTGTTTTTGGCTGTGATGGCACGTTGAACCTTTTCAGCTTTCCCAAAGACCCAGCGATAAAGGGTCAGTGGATGAAGTTTGTTTTTCGGGGCCAGCAACGGAGTTGCGTAAATGTATTGGTTTGTTCGCGACACTTTATGGATGGGTATTTTACGAACAAGGCCCAGTACGACGCTGGGTTTTCAGACAGATTAAAGCTGAAAGTCGGGGCTGTTCCAACATTAGAAGGCCATGAGTCTAAACCGCATGCGGTAAGTAAAATGGTGTTGTGTTGGCATTCGGCGTAGACATGCATTTTAGTGAAAACAATGTGGGTACGACGGGTCAAAAGTTAGCTCGGGGGCTAATAATAACTGGGCTACCGAAAATGTTCATTTGTATTTTCAAAGACTGCTCAGAAACATGGAGTTATTCCCTCAAGCAACCTAGTTTGCAGCCCCCCCACGCACTACACACATTGTTGACAAAGAATAGCTATCCAGCTACATACCATCAGGTAGTAATGGGGGTGCAGCATATGTAGGTTATTGTTTTAATGCTTTCTTTTACCTAGAAATGATTTTTTTTATAGTCCAGCATTGTGATAACGGAGAACAACCTGTTACTCCTTCAAACGTACATTGGTCCTTTTTTTTATTTTTTTATTTCAGAGCTCATCTGGACAGGTGCCCACTAGCCACGTCATACCTGGGTTCAGGCTCTCTGAATGCCAAGCAGGACTTCTTCACACTGTGTCTGCTGCAACACAGGCTTGTGTGCCAAAGACATCTATAGGCACACAGTTTACCTGCTCTACACCCACAAGATCTGTTGCCACACAATTATCCTTTGGCACACTGAAACCGTTTGTACAAAGCAAAGGTATGTATGTTATTTATTTGCTTTGCTTTTGATGTTTTACTAAAAAGGCATAGTTTTATGTAACCTAAACCTAGCAATGATTTGTGTTTCTTCATTAGGCACACAGGTAACAGCCATTGTTGCTACTGGAACTACCAAAGAAGGAACCCAGATGCAGCTGTCATCAACACTTAGAAATGAATCCACATCTGGACTCTGTGCAAGACCCACCAAAAGGCCCCATATAGAATTGCTGGAGGAGGAGGATGTCAGATGTTCTGATATTCCAGTGCCTCATGATTCCACTTACAAGCCTGGTGATTCTGTCACAGAGCCCTCTGAAATTAGGTAATGTTGAGTGTAACGTTATACATCATTTAACCGGTGACATAGACTTTTTCGTTGACATGCTTTGCCTTACTTTCTAGTGGGATGGAGGCCTGTAGCGACTACAACGACACCAAGTACATCGTTTTTGAAAGGTCTCTCAAAGAGCTTTTTGAAAGATGCCCAGTGTGCAAGTGCGTCTGTGATGTCCAGCAACAGCAGCTTGGGACATTTGTATCATTCTCTCAGGTCTGTGGCCACTGCCAATACTCCAGAAAATGGCAGAGTCAGCCTGTAAAAGGAACCACTCCACTTGGAAACCTGCAGATGTCTGCCGCAGTATATTTCACCAACGGATCATTCTTTCACATGGAAAAGGTATGCACATTGAACACTGAATTTTTAATTTCACAAAGAACACCTAAAACTTGATTTTATGTTATGTTTTCAGATCTGCAAAGCCATGAAACTACAAATACATCAGTATGAAACATTCAAAAGGCATGCCCAGATGTTTATGGAAACATCCATACATCATAAGTATGTTAATTCGTGCCTCACATCACTTCTTAGTTGTCAGGTTCACCAATTGCTGGAACATACAGTTGGTCACTGTTTATACAAACAACTCAAGTAGTGGCAACCATAATTTTATAAATCTTTGATTTTGTTACACTGTGCTTGGTTTAACGATACCAGAGATGTGCTCTGTGCCAGGCTCAGGCTGTAAGGGCTAAAAGAAGGCAAGGTCCTGGGGAGTTTTTCATTCTGTCTGCAAGAGACTTGAGTGATGCAACAAGTGGTTAAAGGCCATACAAAAACACACCAGTCATTAAATACAACAGTATAAGAGTGTGTAGTCAGCATTATGAACTGGACTTACTGGGAGAAGCTATGAAGACAACACCCCGAAAAATACTCAGATCCAACATAATTTCATCTGTTTTCTCTGGAACATGGCAAGAGGACCTCAGCAGATGACAGGAGCTGATCAGAGGTAAACTATTTATTTTACCTGTAAATGGTTGTTTTTAAACAACATTGGCTAGAAATCCCAAATATACATAAACTCGCAACAGGAGAGAATGCAGCGTCTTGATTTATTCTATGTAGTGGACAGTTCATATTGCTGAAATTAGTGCATATAATGGCAGAAGTGCATTTTCATCATAATGGGAAAAGGCCCGACAGCCAGTACTGCATCCACTGGGAACGATGATGTACAAAAGTCAGGCAGTGCACGTGAAGAACCTCTGAGTTTTCCATTATGTTTTAAACCAGAGTACTCCAGAGCAGAAATGAACAGTTGATTTAACAGTCAGCATTGGAGTAATTTTTTTTTTTTTTTAACAAATGTGCTTACAAAGTGCGACCTGTTTTTTTTTTTTTTTTTGTTTTTTTTTTTATATGGTAATGAACATGTCTTTGGGTTTTTAACTGTTGGTCAGATAGTTGATCAAAAGCAATTTGAATAGAGATCAACCAGACTAAATAATTATCAGACATTCATAATGAACATAAATTGTTGCTGGTATTCTTTTCTGTACTCTCATGATGGAATACAACTTATTTGCCTAAGGTTTTCTGTGTTAATAACTTGACACAGAATCTCTTTTCTTTTTTAATTCTTGATTTACAATTCAAGTCGGGCCAATACAAAATTCAGTTGGCAACAACACACGACAATTAGAAAATACAGACTGAGCACAAAGAATTGCCGTTGAAAGAAAAAAAAAACTACTTTTGAGGAATTTTGGCATGTCCTCTCAAAGATGCACCTGCTCAGCCCACCATCTTGCTAGAAAAAAAACAAGACTATTTCTTTGAAAACAAGCAGAATAATGGAAGAAGAAATTTGAATTTCTTTGTCAGATTTGCTGAAAAGAGATTTCATTTCCAACTCTATACCGGAGGATCAGCTGTGGCAGTACTATGCCGAGGAATACACTGCAACCCACTGTGGGAGGAAAAGAAGATGGTATGTGAGGCCTCTCAATACATCCAGGCAAGAAGAGGGTGAATATAACCAACCTGCTTGTGCGGCAAATGCACTCGATGGATGAGGAGATGCATTTCAAATATTGTCGCATGTCACCACACTGGTTTTCTGACCTACTGCACAGAGCCAAACATTTTCCACCATGTTGTTCCATTGTGGGGTCATGAGGTTCTGTATACAAGTTCAAATATTATTTTTGTGTACTGTTTTATATAATGCTGTTCAAGTAATGTTTAGTGAAAATACCATCCATTTTGTGAGTGGCATTGCACTTGGGTTTCAAAGAACTAGATATATTTTTGCCTACACTTCACCATGTCCCCAAGTAAACCTTTAGCACTTTAACTGGTGCTTCAGGTCAAGAACGTTTAATCCACTTTAACTTCATACACTTGGTTTTATTGTATAAATATATTTTTATTTTATTTATTTATTTATTTTAGTTTGAAGACACAATCTCAGTTGTGTTGTCAGGCCAAGGGTACATTTGTGTGCTAAACATTCTCCAGATTTTGTATGAGGTGTGCCAGAAAAGTTCCAGGACTGTGTGACCTATGAGTGGAGGAGGAATTGGCTTATTTGCCATATACCAAGTAGATAGTATATGGCATTAAGGGCCTTGTTCAAGGGCACCACCATGGTGTTAAGAGTGAGGCAAACACTGCTTTGTCACCTGTCCTTTCCAGATTTAATACTGATGGTCCAGTCACAAGCTCAGAAACCCAAAGGTTACTGTCTAGGTGTCACACTGGGCAACTAATATCCATACCCTGTAAGAGGTATTTGTTCTTTTCAGTTTTGAGGAAATGGAGGTCACCATTGATGAGGATGAATGCATTAGTGTGAAGAACGGAGTGTAACTTTAAGTTGTATTATCCTGTATATATTGTATATTTGTGTTTCGGTGGCTTATTTGATTATATAATCACATATCTTTAATAGATCTAATTTGGGTAGTGATATGGAAAATGTCACAGAAATGACTGAACTGAGAGCTGCAGGGGCAGAAGACAGCTGTGATGAAGATGCCGACATTCCACTAATTCCTCACAGATACTTGGATGTCCTTGATGAGGCCCGTTTTAGACTGTTAAAGTAAATCAGCCAAGATATGCCTGGTGATAACCTCATGTGTCACACATTATCTTTTTCAGGTCTATAACTGAACTTTTGCTTGAATGTGAAGAGGAGGAGCTGGAGCCATGGCAGATACCAGCTCCACAAGTTCACGTGAAAGAAGATGATGTTGGAGAGCTGAGTATGTAACAGCAGTATTTTAAAAGAACACGTCAGTGCAGAGTATTGTAAATATCTGTCTTCTGTACTCCACTAAAATACAAGTCACTGTTGAATCAAAGCATCATGTAATTCAAAATGCTTTGCTCAAATTCATTAAAGGTAAGGTATAGATGAATTTTGCAAGACTACTAAGATCACTATTTTGTCGCAGATATTCTCAGCTAAAATGTTCATTTGCAAAAATAACAAATTTTGAGCTCTTTGCATATTGTCACAGCTGATGATTATGAGCCTGAGTCTTCAAGTCCTCCAAGAAATAAAGTGAATATTTCACCACCTAATGTGAAAACAGAAACTCCACAGCCTGCTGTTTCCAACAGCCAAGTAAGGATGTCATTGGAATTATTTTATGTAATTTATTTGTAAGAAAATAGTTAAACTAGTTAAAAACTACGTAAATAGCTTGTCATGTAATTTCTAAAGTGTTTATTATATGGATACTACTGTAGTTCTGTATTTTAACATATGAAATCTGTTTCTCTTTTTTCCAGGAACTCATTGTGACTGTTCCACAGTTAATTAGCAACACTAACTCCGTTGGAATTCCTGAGTTTTGGTACCCTTCCAGGTAAAACTGAGTTGTTGTTGTTTTTTGTTTGTTTGTTTGTTCTGTTCAGGTTTTTAATAACTGTGTAATGAGTCTTGTATCTTGAACTTGGACTTGATGGTCCTATTTGTAGACACTTTTTGTGCCATCTAGTGGTAGCAACAGCACAATAAAAGTATGTTCCTTGTGGCTGTTCAGTTGCTGAACAGTAAATCTTAAGCACTTTATGCTCTCAAAACCTCTTTAGTTGGGTTCACGTTCGTTTTAATGTCTTATTTATTTAACTGTCAATATAGACTATATTTTAATCATGGCTTTTATCTTGGTCTTGATTATGTGTGGCAGTTGATTTTTTTTTTTTTTTTTTTGGACAAAATAACAAAACGGTTATAAAACCTGATCACACTTTATGGTTGAATTTTGTTTGTTTATGCTTAATACTCTTTGCAGTTTGATATTGCATACAAATTTGATATGTTGTAGCAATAGTAATAAGGGCATGGCTAATCATGAAGTACTTGTTAGAGATGAGAATCAGCTTTAATCGCCAAGTATGTTGGGCATAGAAGGAATTTGTCTCTGGTACAGAGGCTCAGTGTGTTTTAGGCAACTAGCAATAAACGACAGTAGTATTGTGCAATCAGGGATGTGGGGAGGGGTGAGGAGTCCACTGTCATATCCTCTGATTTGAGCTTGTCCAGCTCCAGGTTATGTCTACACGACAAGGCCAGCTTGTTAACTTCCTAGCTTTTATAGACCAACTCCAGTTTTATACTTAGACACTGGAGACTTTATTGTATTATGCAGTAAAATAAAACCAAAAAAACCCAAACCAAGCTTTTAAAAAAAAAAAAAAAAAAAAAAAAAAAAAAAAAAAAACTACTTCCTTTTCAGATTATGCTTAGGTTTTATACTTATCAGAGCCTACTAACCCCAAATAGCTTGGAGAAATTAAAAGTGTGTGTGTGTGTGTGTGTGTGTGTGTGTGTTTTTCAGGTGGTCAGCAGCAACTTACCCAGAGGTGATGACATCCACAGTAGTACCCAGTGCCAGTGGTGGGGTCCAGAGCCATGTACCCGATGCCTATGGTGCGGTCCAGAGCGAGGTGGGACGAAGTCAAGGCTAGAGGCTCAAAGTACTGCGACAGTTTAGAGACTTAGGCCTATGGTGCGGTCCAGAGCCAGGCGCCTGATGCCTATGGTGCGGTCCAGAGCCAGGTTCCCGATGCCTATGGTGCGGTCCAGAGCCAGGTGCCCGTATCAAGCATACAAACTCCTGCAGTACATGCAGCATCGTCTAATGCACCACAGCCCGACCAGTCCAACTTACAGATCCTCTCTGTATCCGTTTCTCTGCCTTGCTTTACTGTACTCAACTATGAATCAGCTGGCACACAACAATAAATAATGCTTTTAAGTGAAGTAAGATAACACACAGCAACAGTTATGATGGATAGGTTATCTCATAAATGTGCTATGTCAACTGTGAATGCAGACTCTTTGCACATGTAATTAATTGTCTGTGCAGGCCCCTGTGTGTCCTCTTCTAGCATAGATGCAGTTAGGTAAGCCTGCACATGGCACCTGTTACCTCTTTTTTTTTCCAAGTACAACTTCAACTTTATTTAGCAAAAGATGTATACTAACCTGTACATTTCACTATAGTGATTCAGAGGTTATTTTAATATACTATGTTAATTAAAGACATTTTTTTTAGTACATCATTTCTGTTTTATTCACATGCATGATACTGGTTAATAGTTTCTTAGTAATGTGTTAAGATTTAATTGGCTTGACCACTGCAGCAGAGTTGTAGCCTGCTACTGCAGGTTAACCATGGATGTTTTATGCATTTGTACAGTAAATATGCATGCATAGTCGGTGTTTAAGATGCACCATTTAAACGAGCAAAGGGCATCAAATTACAAATGTCTGCAACACTGAACATTATGGCCAGCTGTCACTTTGACAGATTTTTTTAATGATAAATAACGGCTTTACCTCATCTTAGTAGATCATCAGTTAGGTACGGCCTCGACAGTTATGGCTGCTGTTTGTGACAGACCAGTGCACACTGGTGGAGTAAGTATTCCAGTCCTTTACTCAAATAAAAGTAACTACTAATACCACAGTAATAACTTGGTTATATATAAAAGTCCTGTTTTGGAAACAGTTAAGTAAATGTGTATAATCAGGAAAATGCACTTAAAGTATTAAAAGTAAAAGCTATTTTCAAGCAAATTTAAAAGATAGTATACCTCAATTATTACATTAAATTGGGGCCACCATCTAATGATGGCTGAATTGCATTTACCATTCACTGTGATTGTACTGCATATTGGATATTGACAGTTCAGTTAAGTAGCCTACTGGACTTGCATGAACTTAGTTACTCAAAGGGCAACGACAACGTGATACTTAATTCCAAAGAGAAAATGAATATTAATCTTTAGAAATACCAGAGAGACCAGGAAGTACTACAAGTGAAAAAGGAAGTGATGGACAGATATGCGCTGCTAGTCTGATTGGTGCAGATGGTCAGCGCGTTTGAACGCCTTGCGATGCATTTTCTCCGTGTGGAGAGGAGCCGCACTGTCTCCTATTCCAGCGTCCTCGGACCAACGACTGTACTAAAGTTGCTATCTACACACGGATCTGCACTGAGCCCCAGAGGTTGTGTGTGACAGAGGTATGCAGAACATAAATTCTCTACAATAAATCGTGCAGTCTTTGTCACAACATCCACCTTCCAGATACTGCGAGCATGCTAACGGAGCCCAGCTAATGTTATGGCGTTATGACCGACAGCTTTTGTAAGTTAACAATACAACGAAATGCGGATGCAATGTCGTGGAGTCTTAAAATAAGATTTTATATTTATATCTTTAGTCTCACTGTAAATCGCGGCATATGAACACCAGGGGCACTGCAAATTATGAACGTTAGCTAGTTAGCATTAGCTAGCTATGTTGCCGTTGAAAAGAATGGTAAAGCTAGTCGGCTTGTAAATGTGAGCTAGGCATGCTAACGTTGGTGGTAGTTCATCTGTTAACTGTTCAGAGTTGTGATGGAAGCCAGCAGTTGTGGTTTCATATAAGTAATGCATTTTAGTAAACTTAGTATTTGATAGTGAATAAACAATGTTAGCTCAAAACTAAAATAAACGCCATCTTTACACTCGAAGATAATTTGACCAAATTGTAGATTACAGAAAACTGCTCAGGTTTATTTCCTGTCACACATTAGCAAACAGTGATAAGTAAAGGAATAAAATGTATGCAATTTTATAGTGTGTTAAATAAAAGCTGTTTTTAAATTGAGAACAGGTTTGACAACTGCATCGGCAGTCTCCTATAGCAACCATTAAAGTCGCCATCTTGGAAGACAAACGCTTTGTTCCTAATTATCTTAGATCAAGTCCTATTTTGTCACATTTAGATTTTTGTAACCATTTGCATATATTAATGGTCACATGCTCTGGTTTGCCGTTTTAATAAGTCCCAGTTGCAAAAAGGAAAGCTCTTATTCCAATACTTTATGTGGCTATAATAGGTGTGTTAAAGGCGCATTACCTAAAGTTTTATACACTGTCTGATAAATCAAGTTAAATGAGAAGGAAGCGGTGTCTCTCAACCTATACTACACCCCTCCCTGACACACTCCTACCTACAGCCATTCTTGTTTTTGCAGCATCTCTGCCATGTTTTGTCAAAATATGGTCTGTAAGTTAACCCCTCCTGCTACTCAACAAAGTCATCTTAAAGCCTGAAACAGTGTATGCCAGACTAAAGGGGCTCCATTATTTTGCACAGAGAGCAAAAAAACATCGGTTTGGCTTTTTGAGATGGAGTGTGTTAAAAACAGCCAAAGGACACATTTTATTCAAATGTTGTTTTTCCCTTCTGAAGGCTTTAGTGTTTGATTTGGTAATGTTAGTGATCTAGTTTTTCTAATTTTAATTTGGGAGTAATTTGTGTATTGTGTTACATTAGCTGTAATTCGGTTTTTCTACTGGACTGACAAATTTACTCTTTAGTCAGCTAATGCTAGCTTTGGACTGGAGGCTTCATTTTGTACAGTTTGTCACAACCAGGCATCCCAAGTTCAAGTTGTTAGTAGGAAACAATGTGATGGGAGGGGCCAGAGTGGATTAAGAACCATTCAGAAGGAGAGTGGCGACATCTTCATTGATTCTATATGCATGTTTTTTTTTTATAGTAATGGTTAATCATGGGAAGATTAAACATTAGGAGCAGTGCTACAGAGTTGCATTGATTTGGCTGCTATATTCCAAGGTAAGAAGTTGAAATAAAAAGCAGTAAGGTAGTGATGCGTCAAACACGTTTTACAACCTTTTTGACCATCTCTGAAATAGTGGATCACTTTAATAGATTAGCTACCTAGCTAACTAACTAAATTAGCTGAGCTATCTACAACAACAGAACACAAAGTTAGTTTGCAAGGTCATTTGAAAATAGTAATTGCTAATAAATCCTGTTGTTCCCTACAGAAAACTGTAAAATTGACTGTTTGGAACCTTTTGAAGGTTGCATGACCTGCAGCCATTTTTAACCCCTCGGTGTCGCAACTCATCTGTCTTAATGGCTCTGGAAGGGGCAGAGAGCAGCTTATGTGTCCATTTGTTTTCCATTTTATAGACCCTTGAGCAGTCAGCTCAAGTTGAAGCACTGATTGTTGTTCCCAAGCGCTTAAAACCAGTTAATGCAGGTTAAAACATCAACTAATATTTATTTTATTAACACTGAAACAAGTGAGTACATTTAATATGAGATACTTGGGAGTTGTTGCACATACATATGACTTTACCCACCAAGAATGATCACTCTGCAGTTCCACTTTGATCTGCAAGGGTTTTTAGTGTCTTTGAGCAATTGCAATTGGTTATTTTGTTGTTGGGAATAGTTTTCTTCTCAGGGGTATACAGACAGGTGACAAATGAAAATAAAAACCAACATAGTGTGTTGGACAGTACTGTCTAGCAGGTTTGTCCAAACTCTCCCATAGGTGTTCGACTGGGTTGAGATCTGGTGACTGTGAAGGCCATAGCATATGATTCAAGTCAGGGTGCCAACAACTTGTAACATAACACTCTCAAGTTAGGGGGTTACCTAAAAAAAGATGCTCACTTCATTCAAAGAGGCCGCCTTCTACCAGTAGTTGGGTAGCATCCATATTGGATCAGATGGTAGCTTAGAAGGAAGATTTTACATGGTCAGGGTTTCTACACCTAGAAAAAAACCTTTCATGCTACAATCACTAATATAATTAAAATATGCCACACTTGGTTATTAGTACAAGAATGGATGGGGGTGAAATCAAGTTCTTGAGCAGCTTTTACACAGCTGACATTTTTACTTGTCAGTGTAGGAAAAATCACAGGTGTTGTTAATGGCACATATCTGAGCGTGAGCCAGCATACCCAATATCAGGATCCTGAAACCAAAGCAGCTAAATTTAATTCAAAATCGGTTTTATTATTTTCACCTGTGTTTTTCACTGTGAAATGTCAAAAACTCTTCTTGAGGTTTAGATGCGACAGAACAAATTTTGTGACATGATAAAGCATGTAGCATATACTTGATCATTGCTTTATAGTATGAATATCTAAAAATGGCACAGAAAGCAGTGTGTTAGGTTGGCTAAATATTGAGTTTGTCTATTGCAGCTTCATAATGTCTGAGCTTTTTATGGAGTGTGTTGAGGAGGAGCTGGAGCCGTGGCAGAAACAAGTTCCAGAAGTTCACTTGATTGATGATGATGATGATGAACCCATCTTCGTTGGAGTGCTCTGTATGTCATACTACTTTTTTAAATATGTTAATGTTAAGCACTTAAACACTTAGGGCCCTATCTTGCAACAAACACATGGCATGCAGCGCAGGTAGCACATTTGTGTTTCCTAATTTCCTACCTGCGTCCATCTGTGTCCAGATGAAAATGGGGTGTCCCAGGTAAATTTTGGGCACATTGGTAATATGAGGGCACACAAAGTGACTGTGCCACTGACCAGCAAAAATCAGGTCTGTGGTCAACAGCCAAATCATCATTGCTAGTTAATGGGCACTTTGACAGTGTTGTAATGCGTACCTGTCTATGTGTGTGCACAATGCTAATGCACTGTGCTTATTATGCCCTGAAATGCGCTGCACAGGACATACAAAACTTAAAAAAAAAAAAAAAAAAAAGATGACATTGTACAGCCCTTTTGGTACTAGCATGGGCACCTTGACCATTTTTCCTCATTGTCAAATTACCAAAATGAACACGGGTACACCCAAACACCACTTGTGCGAATACATCTTGATCAGATGCCATGGCTCCTCAATATAGAGCCCCTAATGGTTTAGCTCTATAACTTCTTCATCAATAATATGAAATGTATAAGCTGGACAGACTCGGCAGACCCAAAAGTATTGTGAGGGCCTGTTGGGAACGTTTAGCAGAATCCCCTGTCAGAGAGATCTTCAACTCCCACCTCCGGCAGAGCTTTGACCAGATCCCAGGGGAGGTTGGAGATATTGAGTCCGAGTGGACCATATTTTCCGCCTCCATTGTGCCTCGAGGAGATTCTGGCAAGCCGTCCGGCGCCTCAGGAGGGGGAAGCAGTGCCCTGCCAAAACTGTTTACAGTGGACGTGGGCAGCTGTTGACCTCAGCTTGGGACATCGTCGGACGGTGGAAGGAATACTTCGAGGATCTCCTCAACCTTGGCACCATGTCTCCCGATGAGGAAGCAGAGGCCGAGGGCTCCGAGGTGGACTCGTCCATCACCCAAGCTAAAGTCACCGAGGTAGTTAAGAAGCTTCTTGGTGGCAAGGCACCGGGGGTGGATGAGATCCGCCCCGAGTACCCTAAGTCTCTGGATGTTGTGGGGCTGTCACACGCCTCTGCAGCGTTGCATGGCTTTTGGGGACAGTGCCTCTGGACTGGCAGACCTGGGGTGGTGGTCCCTCTTTTCAAGAAGGGGGACCAGAGAGTGTGTTCCAACTATAGGGGGATCACACTCCTCAGCCTCCCCGGGAAAGTCTATGCCAGGGTACTGGAGAGGAGAATTCGACCA
>NW_018127884.1:7081391-7084534 GCF_001952655.1 Monopterus albus
GGTGCAGCTTCTGCAGCAATGCGGTCGATGTACCGATCCGTCGTGGTGAAGAAGGAGCTGAGCCATAAGGCGAAGCTCTCGATTTACTGGTCAATCTACGTTCCGACCCTCACCTATGGTCATGAACTTTGGGTCATGACCGAAAGGGCAAGATCCCGGATACAGGCGGCCGAAATGAGCTTTCTCTGCAGGGCGGCCGGGCGCACCCTTAGAGATAGGGTGAGGAGCTCGGTCACCCGGGAGGAGCTCAGAGTAGAACCGCTGCTCCTCCACATCGAGAGGAGCCAGCTGAGGTGGCTCAGGCATCTGTTTCGGATGCCTCCTGGGCGCCTTCCTAAGGAGGTGTTCCGGGCATGTCCCACCGGGAGGAGGCCCCAGGGAAGACCCAGGACACGCTGGAGGGACTATGTCTCTCGGCTGGCCTGGAAACGCCTCGGCCTTCCCCCGGAGGAGCTGGAGGAAGTGTCTGGAGAGAGGGAAGTCTGGGCATCTTTGCTTAGACTGCTGACCCGCGACCCGGTTCCGGATAAGCGGAGGAAAATGGATGAAATGTATAATTCAGAATCACCCTTTGCTATTTTAATATATTGCATTAAGCTCTGTAATATTATTAGTTTGTAATCAAATATATTTTTATGGTTATTTTTAAATTAAATATTTAATATTTTTAGTTGGTTGTTTTCCAGCATGTTGCACAAAAGCTCTGCTTAGTGTATTTACATTCAAAGACAAAATGTCCTGTTGATGTGCCTTTTGTGTGTTTTTACAGCTAATAACCAAAAGGATGAGAAGCTTAAGCCTCCACCTCCTCAGAGGAACATAGCAGCAAAACAAGAAATAAAGCGTCCTGCTGCTCTGCCTGTTGTGGGTTCTTCACCAGTAATACTGCCATTAACTGTGGCTGGAAATGCTGCAGCACCTAGTGTGACAGCAGTGACTCCACAGCCTGTTATCATCAATAACCAGGTACTGTTGAGTTACTCTTTCAAATAATGTGCAAAAACAGCAATAATCTGGTTATGTTGCAGTATGGTTGATGCATTAAGTACTACTATGTTGAAACCTTTTCAGGGCTTTATTGTCACCTCTCCGCAATTAGCAAACAGCAGTGAGTTTATTGCCTCCCTTGGGACGCATTACCCTCCAGGGACATCATTTACAATTGTCCCAGGTAAATCTGTCTTTCTTTTCTTTTCAACCTTATTTAACCAGGCAGGAAACTTGGTTAAACCTGAAGTCTCATTTTCACTGGTGCCTGATGTAAAACAGGCTTAAATTGCACTAACAAATTAATACCATACAAATATAAAGAATATACTGTATATAGAAACAAAAATCAAAATAAGACAGTCCAGTGTCACAGATCACCAAGGCTATCTGGCACACGCACATTATGCATAATGCATAACCCTATGATTTACTTTCAATCCTTAAAGTGCCAATGACATGCTCATTTCCAGCTATTCAGTGTTTAACCTTGGGTACCTCTAGATTAGCTTTGCACCCATCATAACTCCAAATAGTCTGTAATTATTTCAGGACGATAAAACCCGGTATCACAAGGAGAGCCTCCTCCTGAAAACAAGAGGATAATTTGTGAACAACTCCTCCCGTCAGGAGCATGAACAACAAAAATTCTGACAATGACACTACCTCAAATCTTACCGACATTCGAACCAGGAAGTGGACAGCACAAACTACAACGGCATTAATTAATATGAATCTCTCCTTTACAGATAGGTAAACAGCAGTATAAGTACTGATTAAAAAATTTGTTACACTTTAAACAAAGCGGGAAATTGAAAAACCATTTTAATTGGCATAATGCAGACATTGTAACTTCTCCAGCCTCACAACAATTCTCTCTACAGAAACAACATATTAACAGGCATGCAACATGTGTTTTTTTTTTTTTTAAATATATAAACAGCCAGGAGAATGTGACCATCTACAGAAATCTGTAAACTATTGCGTACAACTTTAGATGTTTGAGGATAAAGGTCTTGCCAGCAAGAGTTTGCGAGACTTGTATAAACCGAATTGCTTCTGCATAGAAGTAGAAGGTTGGCGGAACCTTTGACGGACTGCTGTTTCCTGCGGTAAACCGTACTCATTTCCTGTTTTCTGTATTTGCACTGCGTTGTGCTTGCTTCCAGATTGTTTAGGAATTAAACTCACTATTTTCTAGGTTCATCTGAATTTTTGAGTGACAACATACGCTTGCACCACTTAAAGCACTTGTTTTGCAGAAGTTCTTGCTAACTACCAAATTTAACTTGCTACTTTAGGTCGGCTAGTTTAGAAGCTAGCTAAGCTAGTAGCTTAATCGAGAGCAATGGCTTCCCCCTCTTCCTCTCCTCCTTTCTCTTGCTCGGAGTGTCACATGTTCAGTTATTCCTCTTCCTCCTTTAGCGGTAATGGTACTTGTCAGATGCTAGCAGATAAATGTCAGATGCTAGCAGCATTGGAGGCGAGGCTCCACGCCATGGAGAATAGGCCAGCTAGCTATTTTGATTTGATTTATTCTTTCAAACATGCAGAACAAATGATATCAACACACACATAATTACACAGATCCAACCAATGCTAATCCAGAATCAGTTTGCTTATACCTAGTACATGTTTGAATGGAGTAGGAAGAAGTCAGACTTATCCAGTCCTTCGCCATAACATCATGCCATACAAAACAATTTCATGCATCATTGGCTGCAAGCAGTATCTCTACATAGGTAATTCTCTTCTTCACCAGACAAGTAATACACAGAAAATTTAAAACAGAGTGTTTCCTTCATGCATTCTTGATTAAATCTCTTATTCTTGCATATATCTTGAATGACACATACATTTATATTTAAACTCCTCAATTCTAGTACTGTTCTTCATGTCCACACTTAATTTATTCCATAATTTGACCCCACTATAGAAACACAAAATCTTTTTTTGGTTGTATGTATAGCATGAACTTTTAGATTTAACTGACCCCTCAAATTATATCCCCCCTCCCTTTCATCAAATAACTTTTGGATTCCACCAGGTAATAAGTCGTTCCTGGCTTTATACATAAACACCGCAGTCTTATATTCCACCAAATCAAAGAATTTTAACAATTTAGACTGTATGAAAACTACATTTGTGTGATCCCT
>NW_018127884.1:7084596-7099407 GCF_001952655.1 Monopterus albus
GTGGGCTTCATAGACAACTGGAAAACATTTTGGGGAAAACCTGGTCTGATTAGCAGAGACGGCATCCATCCCACTTTGGGTGGTGCGGCTCTCTTCTCTAGAAATCTGAACGGGTTTGTTTTACAACCTAAATTATGACAACCCAGAGTTGAGTCCAGGATGCAGGGTCGCAGTCTTACACGCCTCTCTGCTGTCTCTCTGCAGCTGCTACCCACCCAACCCTCCCAGTACCCCATAGAGACCGTGTCTGCCCCCCGCCCACCTAAATTATATAAATCAAGAATCAACTCTAGAGGAGTTATTCATAACCTAATTAAAATTAAAATGACTCCTCTTATAGCGGAAAGTAATAGGACAATCAAATGTGGACTATTAAATATCAGATCTCTCTCATCTAAATCTCTGTTAGTGAATGATTTGATAAGTGAACATCACATTGACTTATTGTGTCTTACTGAAACATGGTTACAGCAGGAAGAATATGTCAGCCTAAATGAATCCACTCCACCTAGTCACAGTAACTGTCACATCCCTCGAAACACAGGCCGAGGTGGTGGCGTGGCAGCGATCTTTGACTCAAGCCTATTAATCAACCCTAGACCTAAACATAGTTATAACTCATTTGAAAGTCTCACCCTGAGTCTCTCACACCCAAACAGGAAAACTCAAAAGCCTTTTCTGTTTGTTATTGTATACCGTCCACCTGCTCCTTATTCAGAGTTTTTAAGTGAATTCTCAGACTTTCTGTCTGATTTAGTGCTTAGTACAGATAAAATAATCATAGTAGGCGACTTTAATATTCATGTAGATGCCGACAATGACAGCCTCAACAATGCATTCTGTTCATTATTAGACTCTTTAGATGACATAGCTCTTGCCTCCAGTACTACTGTGAGGAACCTTGGAGTCATCTTTGATCAGAATATGTCCTTTAAATCGCACATAAACCAAGTCTCTAGATCTGCCTTCTTTCACCTGCACAATATTGCAAAAATCAGGAGCATCCTGTCTCAAAGTGATGCTGAAAAACTGGTCCATGCAGGCTGGACTACTGTAACTCTTTACTATCAGGATGTCCCAATAATTCCCTAAAAAGCCTCCAGTTAATCCAAAATGCTGCAGCCAGCGGTTTCTTCCGTTAAAGGGAGTTTTTCCTCCCCACTGTCGCCAAGTGCTTGCTCAAGGGGGATTTGTTGGGTTTTATGTAATAATATTGATAACAGTAAGGTCTAGACCTTACTTTGTGAAGTGTCCTGAGATGACTTTTGTTGTGATTTGGCGCTATACAAATCAAATTTGATTTGATTTGAAGTACAACAACACAGGTACACCTCGTTTTTGAGCTTTCCGTCACATTTAAGATAATAATTCATCACTGTAACATTGTAGATAAGTCAGAAAACAGAAAAGCATACCATGGGCTCTTTAAAAAAAAGATGGTAAATAAGGTGGGTCCCAAAATGAATCTTTGTGGAACCCCTCTACAAATACTACTAAATTAAATGTAGTTATGCTATTGTGAAGTTGTGCTGTTCATCTGACCTGTCTCTTCTGAACCAACTCTCCCACAGCGGCAGCATGTTGGCTCTTCCTACTTCTCTTTCTTCCAAACCCTCTCTTGCTGCTTTACCAGCACTAGTTGAAACCAATAAATACCTGAAACAAATCAACTGAATCGCTAATCAAACTGATTGGACTGATCAACTTTCACGTCTCTTGTGGTATTCCCCTGGACTGACGGGGCAAACATTCACCGTCAGAATTTATGAACTAGCATTAAGTTTATCCACTTGCAGAGCAGTCCATATACATTCATGCTATATACAGTGTGCTGACCTCCGCAAAAGCTGTAATGTTAGTTTAGCTAGCCTTACTAGCTTGCTAATAACATATTAGACGAGTTGGATCTCAGCGATTGACAAAAAAGAGAGGAGGAGCTGTTCACAGATGGTCCATTGTCATGTGTTTGTGTATGTAAGAGAGAAACAGAGCAGGGCATGGTGGGACTGAGTGAGTACATGTGTTTAAGGAGTTTGTTCTGTCTTTTAGCTGGTCAGCAACAGCTTTTTCAGCAGGGCAGTCCAGGCACGGTAATACCTGGTGCTGTCCACAGGCCTCAGGTGCAACAAATAAGCAACAACATTGTGACACTGTCTAATGTCCAGAGCCCTGCTGTATATTCAACACAGTCCAACCAGCCCAAATCACACCCTCTTCAGACCTTCCCTGTGCCTGTAAAGGCCATTAGCAATAACAAAGGTGACATTCTTCAAGTTTTACCTTACTTTGCCATACTTGCTGGCAGTGACCAAAATGTAAATGTATTTTCTTGGGTTTCATACAGTTGAAAGCTCAGTCAAACGAGACATACCAACACAGCAAACAGACAGCTTAGCAAAAAGAGCAAAGATTGATTTAGGTAAGTCTCTTTTGCAAGAGGAATTTTAATACTGCCTTGTAATCTCATTGTCATAAATACACCCTAAAACAAATGTTAGTTCTACTTATATTTAATATTGTGCTAACTGTAACGTCTAACCGGTTTTCCTGTAGGGCCACCAAAAGTAACCGCCAGAGAGGAAAATGGGATCTTAAAGCAAAAGTGCCCAAAATGTCAAGAAGAGTTTATACAGGACACCCTGAAATTTCATTTGATGGTGAGTAAAACTGTCCTGCAATGCCCGGAAACAATTACATTTTACATCATAAATATAAAATGTGGTAAGTATCCACCAAAAACTTTTAATGGCATACTATGCTCTTTCGATCCTGCTTAGCTTTTTTACCACATAGCAACCCTTCAGACAAATATTTTCTGAGTAAAATGTTCTTGATGTGCATCTTAAATAAATTAGACATCAATATGAAGTTGGCATATTCATGTAAAGCATGTCCCATTTCAGGCTTGTCGTAAGAATGTAAAAGGCACAGCTGCATCAACTATGACCATTAGTGCAAACAAGCGCATCATGCTGGTCTCAGATTTTTACTACGGCCGCTTTGAAGGAGATGGGAAAAAGCAAGAGGGGCAGAAGACCAACAATACTTTCAAGTGCCAAAGCTGTTTAAAGGTTCTCAAGAACAATATCAGGTATGATCATGCGTTTCCTTGCCCTCAGTAAAATCACAGTTAATAATCCATTTCTTGTGTACATGTACACTGTCTCTTAGCTCTTTTTTGTCTCTACCAACTCCTGAGGGAAATATCTTGCTTTTTACCTACTAAATGTTCTGCTAAGTTCAGTAGCTCATCTCTAACTCTGTCTGCTGTTTGGTGCTGAGCAGGGAATGTACAGTGTGCTTTTTAAAGTTAGTTTTGGTTTGTTTTTTTTTTCCCACTGAAAACAGCTTCCTGCATATGAACAATGAGGCTGTGTGCCAGACAGAAAAACAATGAGCTGAAACTGGCTATAAAGCTGAGTGCACCTGCAGACTGTGATAAATGTCTGTAGGTTCATTACTGAAATTAACTTAGCATGAATGCACAGCTAAAAGACAGGTGCTGGTCATGATAAACTAAACCAAAAATGACCACACACTGAAAGCTCACATGATATATTTGGAAAATGTAGCCACCGGTTGACAAGATAATACACACCAGCCCCCCTTGATGTTAACCAGTGCTCCAGTTAGCTAACACAGTAAATACTGACCAGTGATTCAGTGAACACATAGGGTGATATGTAGATATGTAACTACATAAACATAAACACAACTGTGAGATTAAAGTATATAGACTTATGTATGCTATATAATAAAAACCCTAACTAATTATATTCAGTTCTATCTAATAATGAAAATCACCCTAACAAATGTTTGCTGAATTTATTGATTTATATTTTTATTTATTCTTTATTTATTTTTGTATAAGTTGGTAAACACTTCTCCAAATTGAACCTGTGATGTTAGATTTGTTTTAAATGCAACAATGCAAGTAAATTATTTTCCAGCATTGAGTCTCTGATCAAAAACTGTCTACTAGGACTTTAGGAATTTGCTGAAAAGAATGTCCAGTGCCAATAAAGAAAGCATGGACACCTTCCTCAGCTCTCGCCACAATGTTCTTTTCAGATGGATGACAGTATCGGACCATTTGCTCTCATGGGTCTAAAGATGAAAAATGACTGCTACTTTAGGTGGCGTAAGAACTGCTCCTCCGATTAAATAACTTTGTTTCAGAACATTGTAAAAAGCTTCTGTAAGCTGCTTTTAATGGGGATGCACATTTGTACTGCTTGACACTCTCACAGTCAAGGTCATAGTTCATCCACATAAAATTTTCTATTAGGGGAGCTGAGGTAGCAGAATGTGCAGGCTGAAAAATGGGCTGTGCCTCGTCAGGGCGGCAGTGGCAGGTAGCTATGGAGGTGCTCATTGCAGCCGCAGGGCACCACATCATTAGGCAAAACAAAAATCCGTGTGTAATTGGTGATATTATAGCAGCCATTATACATGCTTAAAATGTGAGGTGCAAGGAGAATACTTCATTTATCTTAAAAACCTTTGGGACATGGACCCCAACCACCACATGTGCATACACTATCAATATTCACCACTTCTTCACTTTGGTTTTGTTTTATTTTGCATTCTAAAAATAGAAATATTGCTCAAATCACTGCAGAGCTCCTGCACATATAGAGTCTATAAGTGTTTTTATTTTTTGATCAATTCAATTGTCAGATTGTGTTGTATGTGCTGACAAAATATGCATGTGCACATTTTTTGGTTAACATATAAAAGGGGCCCATGTGGCACATGGACTTAAAATGCATAAATATGAGTGACCTAGTAAGTATTATTATTTTACTTTTGCTATCAGAGCAGCTCCGTTCATTTTTCAGTTGTTCATGCAACTCTGTGTACATTTGCATGTTCTTGTGAAATGACAACTTCAGGTTTGTAATGAATGATGGAGCTGAAAATAGATGTTGTGCTCCACAAACTTATAAGTGTCATTTTGTTTTATGTAACAGTCTGTTGAGTAAAAAGACCAAAAGAGGTATTTCAGTTTAGAGATTGCAAGCAGCAATTTTTTTCACTCAGTCTGCTGATGATTTTTCTCGATGAATTGGTCAGTTGTTTAGTATGGAAACCAGGAAGTGCTGTGCAGGAACAAATGAACCCTTTGCACAGATTGCTTAAAGCTATAGTATGTCCCTTAAGGTAGCGTAGCATGGATCTCCAAATCAGTCCGCTCTGCTCCACTACAGTCTGCTACACTCAACCACATTCTGCCCAGCTCTTCAGATATTTGTTGTTTATGAAATGAGAAGGCATCAAAACATAATGTCTAAGCAACATTTTTGAAAACCTGATTGGTTAGAGAGGTCTGTCCTGCTCAAAACACTTTTCAATGAGTCTAGGTTAGAGCTTTTGGAGCACATTTCTACAACAGATGTTTCAAAAAATGTTGCATACTGTAGCTTTAATTCATGCTCTGTTTAATTATTTATACATACTGTATATATCGCAGACTTTAGATCACATGTATTTAATACAGTATTACCTTGATCTTGGACTGAGATTTGTACATATACTGTGGGTTTTGGCTGTTGCACACAATGAATCATGCTATTTCAATTACATAAAGTGAGCCACCTCTTGACAGCTGTGCACATATTGCAGCATTCTGACTGACGGCTCATGAGCTGCTTTTCTGCACCTGTGTATATTTATTGCGCTTCAATTTGGTGTCTAACTGTTATACAATGACCATCTGAAGCACAGCTCTCCAGCTCAGCAGTTTCTAGAAACATTTCCCATAGCAAATTTACATGCAATGAAGAATTAGAACATCAACAGGCTTAAATTCCTAAATGTTTTAGTAGTACTTGTGGTTCAGCTTAGATATTAAACTCTTAAATTTTAGCAGTTATTTTATGGAAATGTATTTATTTTAGTCTGTTAAGTGGCTTGCTTATTGACTTTCAAGTCCTGCACACAGGACAATCTTGTATGAGCAGGACACAGGTGCACAGTTTTATTTATTTTTTTCCTTCTACATGAAACCTCTCAGGCATCACAGTTTAGTCCATAAAATGTCCCAACAAAGTAGTGACAAAATGCCCTTTGTGAGTTCTGAGAGCCTAGTTTGCACTTGATTTTAGTACTACCTCCTGAGGGGTGCTGAAATTTAGCTCCCAGACCTTACCTCCAAAGCAGGCGCACCATAGTGGAAACAAACACAGAACCCGTGATGAGCGTTACTCAGCATGACGCGTTTCAGTAGGTTCCTATAATGAAAAAGTTTTTTTACTCTCATTTTGCTTCTTTATGGAGACAAGCTGGCTTATCATTTGTGATCTTCCCTTGTATTAAAGGTTACGTGACATTTCTGTGGTTTCTGTGTCCACCCTCTCTTCCAGGTTCATGAACCACATGAAACACCATCTGGAGCTAGAAAAGCAGAACAGTGAGAGCTGGGAAAGCCACACAACCTGTCAGCATTGCTACCGACAGTACATGACTCCGTTCCAGCTGCAGTGCCACATCGAGAGTGCTCACAGCCCCATCGAATCGAAGGAAACAAGCCCCCCTTTTCCGACTGAGAACCATGGCCTCGGATTTGGAGGTGCTGATTCTCATCCCAGCCGCTTCACACTCGGCTGCAAATCGCCCCAGTGCACGCTGGAGGTCCTGGTTTGATGGGGCCAACAGGACAACGTCGTCTGCAGTGAACACATAGGGTGATATGTAGATATGTAACTACATAAACATAAACACAACTGTGAGATTAAAGTATATAGACTTATGTATGCTATATAATAAAAACCCTAACTAATTATATTCATTTCTATCTAATAATGAAAATCACCCTAACAAATGTTTGCTGAATTTATTGATTTATATTTTTATTTATTCTTTATTTATTTTTGTATAAGTTGGTAAACACTTCTCCAAATTGAACCTGTGATGTTAGATTTGTTTTAAATGCAACAATGCAAGTAAATTATTTTCCAGCATTGAGTCTCTGATCAAAAACTGTCTACTAGGACTTTAGGAATTTGCTGAAAAGAATGTCCAGTGCCAATAAAGAAAGCATGGACACCTTCCTCAGCTCTCGCCACAATGTTCTTTTCAGATGGATGACAGTATCGGACCATTTGCTCTCATGGGTCTAAAGATGAAAAATGACTGCTACTTTAGGTGGCGTAAGAACTGCTCCTCCGATTAAATAACTTTGTTTCAGAACATTGTAAAAAGCTTCTGTAAGCTGCTTTTAATGGGGATGCACATTTGTACTGCTTGACACTCTCACAGTC
Organism: Monopterus albus; assembly: GCF_001952655.1. Lineage (NCBI taxonomy): Eukaryota > Metazoa > Chordata > Actinopteri > Synbranchiformes > Synbranchidae > Monopterus > Monopterus albus. The sequence goes on from NW_018127884.1 coordinate 7,091,859, forward strand.
AAGGTCATAGTTCATCCACATAAAATTTTCTATTAGGGGAGCTGAGGTAGCAGAATGTGCAGGCTGAAAAATGGGCTGTGCCTCGTCAGGGCGGCAGTGGCAGGTAGCTATGGAGGTGCTCATTGCAGCCGCAGGGCACCACATCATTAGGCAAAACAAAAATCCGTGTGTAATTGGTGATATTATAGCAGCCATTATACATGCTTAAAATGTGAGGTGCAAGGAGAATACTTCATTTATCTTAAAAACCTTTGGGACATGGACCCCAACCACCACATGTGCATACACTATCAATATTCACCACTTCTTCACTTTGGTTTTGTTTTATTTTGCATTCTAAAAATAGAAATATTGCTCAAATCACTGCAGAGCTCCTGCACATATAGAGTCTATAAGTGTTTTTATTTTTTGATCAATTCAATTGTCAGATTGTGTTGTATGTGCTGACAAAATATGCATGTGCACATTTTTTGGTTAACATATAAAAGGGGCCCATGTGGCACATGGACTTAAAATGCATAAATATGAGTGACCTAGTAAGTATTATTATTTTACTTTTGCTATCAGAGCAGCTCCGTTCATTTTTCAGTTGTTCATGCAACTCTGTGTACATTTGCATGTTCTTGTGAAATGACAACTTCAGGTTTGTAATGAATGATGGAGCTGAAAATAGATGTTGTGCTCCACAAACTTATAAGTGTCATTTTGTTTTATGTAACAGTCTGTTGAGTAAAAAGACCAAAAGAGGTATTTCAGTTTAGAGATTGCAAGCAGCAATTTTTTTCACTCAGTCTGCTGATGATTTTTCTCGATGAATTGGTCAGTTGTTTAGTATGGAAACCAGGAAGTGCTGTGCAGGAACAAATGAACCCTTTGCACAGATTGCTTAAAGCTATAGTATGTCCCTTAAGGTAGCGTAGCATGGATCTCCAAATCAGTCCGCTCTGCTCCACTACAGTCTGCTACACTCAACCACATTCTGCCCAGCTCTTCAGATATTTGTTGTTTATGAAATGAGAAGGCATCAAAACATAATGTCTAAGCAACATTTTTGAAAACCTGATTGGTTAGAGAGGTCTGTCCTGCTCAAAACACTTTTCAATGAGTCTAGGTTAGAGCTTTTGGAGCACATTTCTACAACAGATGTTTCAAAAAATGTTGCATACTGTAGCTTTAATTCATGCTCTGTTTAATTATTTATACATACTGTATATATCGCAGACTTTAGATCACATGTATTTAATACAGTATTACCTTGATCTTGGACTGAGATTTGTACATATACTGTGGGTTTTGGCTGTTGCACACAATGAATCATGCTATTTCAATTACATAAAGTGAGCCACCTCTTGACAGCTGTGCACATATTGCAGCATTCTGACTGACGGCTCATGAGCTGCTTTTCTGCACCTGTGTATATTTATTGCGCTTCAATTTGGTGTCTAACTGTTATACAATGACCATCTGAAGCACAGCTCTCCAGCTCAGCAGTTTCTAGAAACATTTCCCATAGCAAATTTACATGCAATGAAGAATTAGAACATCAACAGGCTTAAATTCCTAAATGTTTTAGTAGTACTTGTGGTTCAGCTTAGATATTAAACTCTTAAATTTTAGCAGTTATTTTATGGAAATGTATTTATTTTAGTCTGTTAAGTGGCTTGCTTATTGACTTTCAAGTCCTGCACACAGGACAATCTTGTATGAGCAGGACACAGGTGCACAGTTTTATTTATTTTTTTCCTTCTACATGAAACCTCTCAGGCATCACAGTTTAGTCCATAAAATGTCCCAACAAAGTAGTGACAAAATGCCCTTTGTGAGTTCTGAGAGCCTAGTTTGCACTTGATTTTAGTACTACCTCCTGAGGGGTGCTGAAATTTAGCTCCCAGACCTTACCTCCAAAGCAGGCGCACCATAGTGGAAACAAACACAGAACCCGTGATGAGCGTTACTCAGCATGACGCGTTTCAGTAGGTTCCTATAATGAAAAAGTTTTTTTACTCTCATTTTGCTTCTTTATGGAGACAAGCTGGCTTATCATTTGTGATCTTCCCTTGTATTAAAGGTTACGTGACATTTCTGTGGTTTCTGTGTCCACCCTCTCTTCCAGGTTCATGAACCACATGAAACACCATCTGGAGCTAGAAAAGCAGAACAGTGAGAGCTGGGAAAGCCACACAACCTGTCAGCATTGCTACCGACAGTACATGACTCCGTTCCAGCTGCAGTGCCACATCGAGAGTGCTCACAGCCCCATTGAATCCTCAAGTATATCACAACTTCATCTGACCTGACTGTATAAGCATACACTTAGTGGCTATTTGTAATTTAACTTTTCTTTTTCTTTACCAGCCAATTGCAAGATATGCGAGCTGGCATTTGAGTCGGAGCAAGTGCTGCTTGAACACATGAAGGACAACCACAAGCCTGGGGAAATGCCTTATGTCTGCCAGGTGTGTCACTTGTTACTGAGCTGTGGTTTGGTAACGTTTCAATGAAAACATTCACTGATAACTGAAATTCTGTTTCACTGATTTCACAGGTGTGCAATTACAGGTCCTCCTTCTTCTCAGACGTGGAGACACATTTTCGAAGTGTTCATGAAAACACAAAAGACCTGCTGTGTCCCTTCTGTCTCAAAGTTCTTAAAAGTAGTCACATATATATGCAACACTACATGAAACACCAGGTATGATGCTGCATTTCATCCAGTTTGTTTAGAAGTTAGTAATGCCTTTCTAAAAGTTGCATTACGAATACAACACAGATACGGAGTCACAGAATTGTGTTTTTTGTAATAGGCTGCTGGTTCTGTAAAGTCTTTACTTTAAAAAGTAAATTTGCAGGAGTTTGAATTTACTTTTGGTTTGTACATTTTTTTTTTTTTTTTTTTTACTTTACACATTTTCCAAATTGAAGAACTGTTAAAACATTGTAATCACCTTTGGGTTGTATTTGTAGCTCCACCTGTAAGGTTAGATTGATTTAGTTGTCTGCTGAGCACCTTGCTGTAATAAATAAAAAGCTGACAATAAAATGTGCTTCTCTTCACCTTTGCTAAAGGAGAAATAAATATGGTAGAGCTGGAACCAAACAAAATTAATTGCTATTCTATTAATAGTAGTTTCTTTCATACTTATTTTCATTCAAATGAAACGACAGCAATTAGCCTCTAGTTGCGCTGCTTATTAACCACTTTTTTTCTTTTCTACAATGTAATGTTTTTTGTTTTGTTTTTTTATGTCAGAAAAAAGGGATCAATCGCTGTGGGAAATGCAGATTGAATTTCCTCACCTACAAGGAGAAAGTGGAGCACAGGACTCAGGTCCACAAGACTTTCAGAAAACCTAAAGCCCTGGAGGGTCTTCCTCCAGGTACCAAGGTGTGACACTGCTGTAATAAGATTAGTACAGCATTAATTTCAAACCTACATGTTTGAACAATTTTTAGATTAATGCAAATTTAATATTGAGTCAGTAAATATTGTATTTTCTTTCCAGGTGACCATTCGGGCCTCCCTCTCAGGAAAGATGCCCGTCTCTCCTGATCGACCTGGCGTTGTCAGTCCAGAACCACTACAATTCAATCAGCAAACCAAACCAGTCACTGTATCTAAATCTAAATCATATGTATCTGGAGCGGAAAAACCCAAGGCGACTCAGAGCAAGAAGAGAGATGCTCGAACTGCTCGGCACAACCTGGCACTCAAAAACCTCAGGTTTTTTTCAACGACTAATTTCATTTTTATGGAAATTTGAACAGATGTTTTTAATACAAACCAATCATTTGTGCTGCAGTTACAAATCTGAAAGAGCTCTTGTTACTTGTATTATCACTTATTTTATCAGAATGTATTAGGTTGAAAATGAATTAATGGAATTTTTTTTTAATCTGGGGGTGTGGAATTAGGAAGAAATGAGCTTTTCAGCCTGTGCCACTACTAACATAACATACCTAAACAGTTGTGTTGCATTGTGGGTCATATTAGAGTGAAACTGCTGTACTGTTTAAAGAAGCAGTCAACACAGACTGATTTACTTTGAGTAAGCCCTTAGCACCAATTGAGTTGTTGTTTTAAGGCGCATTTTAAAATGGCTTGATTTTGTAAATGAATTAAATGTTAAAAAATGTGGTGTACAGCAGGTAGAGTGGGATTTAATTCCTTAAAATATAATGTGTACCATTAAATTAATTGGGCTCAGCTATTAAGCACAGTGTGCTGGTTTTAGTCATATGAAATAGCTTTTAAGCAGATGAAATGTAGGGTCATGTACTGGTATAATGGAAGCAAACGGCTGACACAGGTATCTGTTTGTGGGTACCCATAATGAACCATCTCAGCTGCAATAAATTCACATTATTTATCCTTTGCAGTATAATGAAGTCTGACTCATGAAGGGGTTCTTTTTAATGTTTAAACTTCAGTCTTTGACCATATAATAAAACGTTTGTGCTCTTTATTTCATTTTTCAGACTCAGTGCAGGACGTTACACATGCATCGAGTGCAATTCACAAGTTGACGACTTATTTTCTCATTTCCCAATGGTTTCAAGTTGCGGTGCGTGCAAATATCGCACCAGTTGCAAAGTTTCCATTAGTGATCACATGATAAAGTGAGTAACAATTTTAATCGAGTCATGGCTTTGGTATTTTAGGTCCAATGTTTTTATCTGACAAATCTCGTGACATATTTTCTGGTCCTTGCTAGATTTCATAGCACCATCAACAGAGTCTTGAAAAGAGATCATAAGAGAAATTCATCTTCACTAAAGTAAGTATGCCTCATAACTTCTGTTTTGCACAGAAAATTGTATTTTCTTTTTGGAATTGAACATGGAATTTGAACATGACCGGACTTTTTTTTTTCTCCTCAGATTCACCCTGGTCTGTCTCAACTGTGACCTCCTCGTGGATGCATCAGGCGGTGACCTGATGACTAAACATTTAACTGATAGGCCAAATCACACATGCAAAATCATTCAAGATAAAGGTATGTTTTTCCCTCTGCTTCCACCTGAGTAACTACTAGTATTTAGTGTTACAAGTACCTTGAAAAGGTTGTCTCTTGTGTTTAACCCAGCAGATGTGAAAGCCAAAGATCGAGTGTGAGTAGAAACAACTACCCACATTACATCCTGTCACCTGCTTATATCTAAGCTATAAAAACATTTGACAAAGAACATCTGTTGAATTCCTAAAGGGGCACTGCAGTGATTTAGTTCCTCACTTCCATCAGGAAGGGAGACCTGCAAACATAGTCAATATAGACACAGGCTGAGAGGTCCTGACATTGATTGCCTAGTTTAGGTTAAGTGCTACAAACATTTTCTCATGTGCAACCCAGTAGCAAAGTCAGCATATAATCTGTTTCCTTCATTGATCTGTCAGATAGAATTCAATAGTTAGGGATTAACATCACTCTATGCAGCTGTAAACAATGGTTTGTTGCTTTACAATAATTTAATATGTAAAAAAGTCAAGTTTGTGTATCTGGAATATTTGGACTGAATGAGTTTATCCTCTCGGGTAAACAGAAAATGTATAAAATGTCATGTTTTTGGTGAAGCATCTGAGCCAGTCAGCTGCTAGATCAGAGGACGGCTAGGTGTTTCCCATAATGCACTGAGGTCCTGAATTGCAGGAAACGCCAAACACTCATGGGGTACATTTCATGTCTCTTATAAAGATCATTCCTCTGTCAGCCCAGAAGTCGTTCCAGTCGACCAAGGACATAGGGCATTCCAAGTCTCTCATATTGGCTTGGAGGAGTGAGGACCAGGTATTCACAGACGTTTTTTCTGAACTGACATGCCCCTTTATCAGAAATCAGTTGGTGATGGGAAGCTTCTGATGTGGGATCTGAGGAAAGGACATCTCATGTCATTAATAATGTGTTTCCTCGAGTCCTCTCTCCTCATGTTTTCTTCGCATCTTATGTGGGTGGGACTAAGACACAAGTAAGAGAAGCGATGGAGCTTATGAGATTTGGGATTTCCTCGTCGTGAGGTTACTGCTGCCGATATCCGAATGATGTCAGAACACCTTGAGATCAGATCAGACAGAAATCTAACTGACATGATTTGTGTGGTCATTGATTTTGTGAAGGCCTGACTCAGCTAAAGCTGCGTCGACTTGACAACATTGTACTGCTGTTTTCATAAGCTCCCTTTTGATATTCAACTACACTGACCTGCATGTGTAAAATTGGAGGTGTGCCCCTTTAAGGTTACTTAACAATATGGTCTCAAAAACCTGACACTTGGTTTCACTTATAGAGTAGCTGTTTAAAAATGTATGTCATCGCAGTTCAAAAACATTGTTTGGTAATAGTTGATAAAAGCATGAACCAGTGACAAGCTTGCTAAAGACTGCATGTTAAACTTAAGTATGTTTTTAATAATGTTGTCCTCTTCCTTTCACACAGACAATTCATCTTGACACAGCCAGCAAAAGTCTTGTACCTGGTGACATCAGCACCTGCTCAAAGACCAAAGGAAATGGATTTGAAACTAGTTGAAAGTCTCACATCTAGAAGTGTTTCCACTGATGAAGCAGGATCAGAGCCTATGTTACTAGCAGCTGATCAAGAGAAATCTTCTGCAGAAGCCTCTTCTGAAGGAGAATTAAAGCAGTCGTTGTTGCCTGCTTTATCATCGTCTTGTACATCAGATGGGGTTGTAGATCTCTGTGATGAGTCAGTGGTTACCTCAGAAGGCTCAGATGTCAGAGAGCAGCTCCCTGTCTCAGCAATTTTCCCGGAGAATGAGACGGGGGAACAGCAAACTACGTCTGAATGAACCTGTAAATCATCAAAATGATGCACATGACAAACTGGAGGTTAAATAACAGCTTCTTCAGCCAAACCTCAGCATTTCGCTACAAATCTCCTCATGTTTGGCAAGTCCACTTCAACTACAGGTATGTGCCAAAAGATTAGAATATCGAGGAAAAGTCCATTTATTTCAATAATTTGTTTCAAAAAGTGAAACTTGTATGTTATATTAGTTCACTGCACACAAAGTGAAATATTTCAAGCCTTTATTTGTTTCAATTTTGATGATTATGGATTAAAGACAAAAAAAACCCAAATCCAGTATTTCACAAAATTAGAATATCATGACAAAGTTCAACATTGTAGGCTCCCTGTGTCCCAATCTAGTCAGCTAATTAATGCAAAACACCTGCAAAGGTTTCCTCAGCCTTGAAATTGTCTCAGTCTGGCTTAGTAGGCTTCAGAATCATGGGGAAGACTGCTGACTTGACGGTTGTGCAGACGACCATCATTGACACCCTCCATAAGGAGGAAAAGTCTCAAAAGGCAATTGCAAAAGAAGCTGGATGCTCACAGAACGCAGTATCAAAGTATATTAACAGAGTGTTAAGAAGAAGGGAAGAATGTGGCCGGAAAAGGTGCAAAAGTGACAGGGATGACCGCAGCCTTGAGAGGATTGTCAAGCAAGGGCGATTCAGAAATCTGGGGGAGCTTCATAAGGAGTGGACTGAGGCTGGTGTCAGTGCATCAAGAACCACCACATACAGACGTCT